>NW_028274992.1:0-220598 GCF_037043125.1 Eumetopias jubatus
AGGGGACAACGAGTGTGTTGGTGGTCACGTTCGACCCACATTTCTCTTCACAATTCAGCGTGTGGCATTTTCCTTGTGTTTTCACACAAAGTACCGACAGCGCTTCTATCTTCCCGAAACAAGATCTGAGTTGGGAGAAGCTTTCGACACAAGTTCTTTCCCAAGCAGGGCTCTATGGCACAGTAACTTGCGCCTTCACTTTTAACGTGGGACATTTCCTCCGTCTTCTTCCCTGTAGATGGTAGTGGGAAGACTATTGCTCTACCGTTTTGTTTCTTGAGAGGTGAGTGCAAGACCCTCACACACATATCTCAAAAGGCTTCGCGCTTCGCGAACCAAGGGGTTAGCACGAAATCATGTTTGACGCGGCCTCGTTTCTCTGAGTTCAGTGGAAGGCTCTGCTGACGCTAGCTCACGTACATTTGAAGGCCCTTCCAAATTCGTGACCCAAGACTTTGGTGGAGAGAAGCCCTCCACACAACGTGTTCCCCACTGTGGTGTATCTCGCATTCCGTCTCTTTTCTCTCGCCCTAAGCTTTAACACGGCGCTTCCATCCGTAGGGAAAGAGCTGGTCGTCGACGGACGGCAACCCTCTAGATTTGTCCTTAGAGTTAAACACCCGTAGGCAATCTTCCCTATGCTTCCTCACATCATACATTTCCATACTCACCCTTCTTCGTGGAACGACGGGCGGCACATTCGAAACGGACAGCTCACTCTAGGGCACGTCCCTCGTGCCTTCGCGCCCACGGCGGAAAACACTTTTATCTTCCTGAAACCATATGATAGCTGAGGGAAGACTTCTTCACAAGGGGTTTGTCAAGCACCGTCCCAGGACACATTCTTTATGCCTTCACACGTTCGCGCCAGAATGCCGCTCATACGTAGGCGTACGGCTTTCCAGGGTTTCCTTCTCAGACTTAAAGGCATGACCTTTTCCCTCTGCTCTCTCTCGTACTCTTGAAAACATTTCTCACGGAACAAGGTTTGAACCGGGAGAGACAATCTCCACTCCTTATTTCCGTGGCGCAGGCATGGGGCACATGCCTTGCGCTGTCACACTTACCTTGGAATAGACTACCATTTTCAGGGAAGAGGTTGGGAGAAACACGGTTTCTCTGCAGTGGTGTTTCTTCAGACCGACGTGCACGCCGCCTGTTTAGGGCTCCACACGTTCATGTTGTGACTAGGTTTTCCCCGTGAAGCCAGATGGAAGCTCGAAGGCGCGGTTTGACACAGACTTGTTTCGCACAGTGTAGTCTGTGGCTTTCCTTTGGCGAACTCACGTACGTTTGAAAACCCTTCTAGCGTCGTGAGCCGTGGTGTTCATTGAGAGAAGCCCTCCATACAAAGTGGTTCCCCGAGTAAGGTATAGCAGGCTTTTCCTCTGCTTCCGTTCACACTCGGCGTCAAGCTGCTTCGATCCTTAGGAAAGGAGGCGGGGAGTCGAAGGACCGCTCCTCCACAGCATTGTCTCTTAGACTTAAGTGTACAGCTCGTTCCTTACGCTTCCTCCCATTTCCAGACACACACCTCCCTAGGGGACAACTTGTTAGTTGGTGGTCGCATTCGACCCACATTTTCCTTCACCATTCAGCCTATGGCATTGTCCTTACGCTTTCACACGAAGTCCTGAAAACGCTTCTCTCTTCCCGAAGCAAGATCTGGGTTGACAGGAGCTTGAGACACAACTCCTCTCTCAAACAGTGGTAGACGGCCCAGCATTTGTGCCTTCACTTTGAACGTCGGAAAGTTCTTCCAACTTCTTCCCCGGAGGCGGTAGTGGAAAGACTAGTTCCCTACAGTTTGGTTTCGTGAGAGGTGAGTGTAAGACGCCTACCTTATATAGCAACGCACATGTCTCCAAAGGCTTCTTTCTTCAAGCACCACGATGTTAGCGCGAAAGCCTGTTTGACATGGCCTTGTTTCTCAGAATTCAGTGTCAGGCTACTACTGCTACTGAGGCTAGCCCACGTACATTGCAAGACCCATCCACCTCCATGACACAGGACGTAATGGAGAGAAACCCTCCGCACAACGTGTTCCTCACTGTGCGGTATCGCGCGTTCCATCTCTTTTCGTTCACACGAGGTTTAAGGAGCGGCTTCGCATCCTTACGAGAAGAGATGGTAGTCGAAGGACGGGAACCCTCGAGACTTGTTCTTAGAGTTAAACAAACGCATGCCATCTTCCTTATGCTTCCGCAGTCATCCATTTCCATACACATCCTTCTTCGTGTAACGACGGCAGGCACCTTCGAAGCGGAGAGCGAAGTCTCGTCTACGTCCCTTATGCCTTCACACCCACTACGGAAAACAGTTTCCTCCTACGGAAACGATACGGCAGTTGAGGGAAGCCTTCTTCACAAGTGGTTTCTCGAGCACCGTCACAGGGCACATTCTAGATGCCTTCACCATGTCACGCGAAAGTGCTTCCCCGACTTACGTGTATGGCTTTCCTGACGGGTCTCCTTCTCACGCTTCAAACCATGACCTTTTCCATCTGCTCTCTCTCATACTCTTGGAAACGCTTCTCACGGAACAGGATTCCAATCGCGACAGACATTTACACTAGTTACTTCCGTG
The DNA here is from genome assembly GCF_037043125.1 of Eumetopias jubatus. NCBI lineage: Eukaryota > Metazoa > Chordata > Mammalia > Carnivora > Otariidae > Eumetopias > Eumetopias jubatus. Next base: position 2,587 of record NW_028274992.1, read on the forward strand.
GCACAGGCACGGGGCACATTCCTTGCGATTTCCCACTTCCATTGCAAAAGTCTACCAGTTTCAGGGAAGGTGATAGTAGACGCACGGTTTCTCTGCAGTGGTGTTTCTGCAGTAGGATACAACACATACATTATGTGACTATGGGTTCCTCGGGAACCCAGATGGAAGCTCGAAGTCGCGATCGACACAGACGTGGTTCGCCGAGATTCGTGTATGCCTTTCCTTTGGCGAAGTCACATACTTTCGCAAACCCTTCTATCTTCGTGACACATGGTGTTCGTTGAGAAAAGCCCTCCATCAGAAGTTGTGCCGCGAGTGAGGTATATCACCCTTCCTTGCCCTCCGTTTCCTTTCACACTTGGCTTCAAGCCGCTTCGTTCCTTAGCAAAGAAGAAGGGCAGTCGAAGGACCGCACCTCCACAGCGTTGTTTCTTGGAGTTAAGTGTATAGCACGTCCGTTACGCTTCCTCCCACTTCCAGACACACACCTCTCTAGGGGACAACGAGTGTGTTGGTGGTCACGTTCGACCCACATTTCTCTTCACAATTCAGCGTGTGGCATTTTCCTTGTGTTTTCACACAATGTACCGACAGCGCTTCTATCTTCCCGAAACAAGATCTGAGTTGGGAGAAGCTTTCGACACAAGTTCTTTCCCAAGCAGGGCTCTATGGCACAGTAACTTGCGCCTTCACTTTTAACGTGGGACATTTCCTCCGTCTTCTTCCCTGTAGATGGTAGTGGGAAGACTATTGCTCTACCGTTTTGTTTCTTGAGAGGTGAGTGCAAGACCCTCACACACATATCTCAAAAGGCTTCGCGCTTCGCGAACCAAGGGGTTAGCACGAAATCATGTTTGACGCGGCCTCGTTTCTCTGAGTTCAGTGGAAGGCTCTGCTGACGCTAGCTCACGTACATTTGAAGGCCCTTCCAAATTCGTGACCCAAGACTTTGGTGGAGAGAAGCCCTCCACACAACGTGTTCCCCACTGTGGTGTATCTCGCATTCCGTCTCTTTTCTCTCGCCCTAAGCTTTAACACGGCGCTTCCATCCGTAGGGAAAGAGCTGGTCGTCGACGGACGGCAACCCTCTAGATTTGTCCTTAGAGTTAAACACCCGTAGGCAATCTTCCCTATGCTTCCTCACATCATACATTTCCATACTCACCCTTCTTCGTGGAACGACGGGCGGCACATTCGAAACGGACAGCTCACTCTAGGGCACGTCCCTCGTGCCTTCACGCCCACGGCGGAAAACACTTTTATCTTCCTGAAACCATATGATAGCTGAGGGAAGACTTCTTCACAAGGGGTTTGTCAAGCACCGTCCCAGGACACATTCTTTATGCCTTCACACGTTCGCGCCAGAATGCCGCTCATACGTAGGCGTACGGCTTTCCAGGGTTTCCTTCTCAGACTTAAAGGCATGACCTTTTCCCTCTGCTCTCTCTCGTACTCTTGAAAACATTTCTCACGGAACAAGGTTTGAACCGGGAGAGACAATCTCCACTCCTTATTTCCGTGGCGCAGGCATGGGGCACATGCCTTGCGCTGTCACACTTACCTTGGAATAGACTACCATTTTCAGGGAAGAGGTTGGGAGAAACACGGTTTCTCTGCAGTGGTGTTTCTTCAGACCGACGTGCACGCCGCCTGTTTAGGGCTCCACACGTTCATGTTGTGACTAGGTTTTCCCCGTGAAGCCAGATGGAAGCTCGAAGGCGCGGTTTGACACAGACTTGTTTCGCACAGTGTAGTCTGTGGCTTTCCTTTGGCGAACTCACGTACGTTTGAAAACCCTTCTAGCGTCGTGAGCCGTGGTGTTCATTGAGAGAAGCCCTCCATACAAAGTGGTTCCCCGAGTAAGGTATAGCAGGCTTTTCCTCTGCTTCCGTTCACACTCGGCGTCAAGCTGCTTCGATCCTTAGGAAAGGAGGCGGGGAGTCGAAGGACGGCTCCTCCACAGCATTGTCTCTTAGACTTAAGTGTACAGCTCGTTCCTTACGCTTCCTCCCATTTCCAGACACACACCTCCCTAGGGGACAACTTGTTAGTTGGTGGTCGCATTCGACCCACATTTTCCTTCACCATTCAGCCTATGGCATTGTCCTTACGCTTTCACACGAAGTCCTGAAAACGCTTCTCTCTTCCCGAAGCAAGATCTGGGTTGACAGGAGCTTGAGACACAACTCCTCTCTCAAACAGTGGTAGACGGCCCAGCATTTGTGCCTTCACTTTGAACGTCGGAAAGTTCTTCCAACTTCTTCCCCGGAGGCGGTAGTGGAAAGACTAGTTCCCTACAGTTTGGTTTCGTGAGAGGTGAGTGTAAGACGCCTACCTTATATAGCAACGCACATGTCTCCAAAGGCTTCTTTCTTCAAGCACCACGATGTTAGCGCGAAAGCCTGTTTGACATGGCCTTGTTTCTCAGAATTCAGTGTCAGGCTACTACTGCTACTGAGGCTAGCCCACGTACATTGCAAGACCCATCCACCTCCATGACACAGGACGTAATGGAGAGAAACCCTCCGCACAACGTGTTCCTCACTGTGCGGTATCGCGCGTTCCATCTCTTTTCGTTCACACGAGGTTTAAGGAGCGGCTTCGCATCCTTACGAGAAGAGATGGTAGTCGAAGGACGGGAACCCTCGAGACTTGTTCTTAGAGTTAAACAAACGCATGCCATCTTCCTTATGCTTCCGCAGTCATCCATTTCCATACACATCCTTCTTCGTGTAACGACGGCAGGCACCTTCGAAGCGGAGAGCGAAGTCTCGTCTACGTCCCTTATGCCTTCACACCCACTACGGAAAACAGTTTCCTCCTACGGAAACGATACGGCAGTTGAGGGAAGCCTTCTTCACAAGTGGTTTCTCGAGCACCGTCACAGGGCACATTCTAGATGCCTTCACCATGTCACGCGAAAGTGCTTCCCCGACTTACGTGTATGGCTTTCCTGACGGGTCTCCTTCTCACGCTTCAAACCATGACCTTTTCCATCTGCTCTCTCTCATACTCTTGGAAACGCTTCTCACGGAACAGGATTCCAATCGCGACAGACATTGACACTAGTTACTTCCGTGGCACAGGCACGGGGCACATTCCTTGCGATTTCCCACTTCCATTGCAAAAGTCTACCAGTTTCAGGGAAGGTGATAGTAGACGCACGGTTTCTCTGCAGTGGTGTTTCTGCAGTAGGATACAACACATACATTATGTGACTATGGGTTCCTCGGGAACCCAGATGGAAGCTCGAAGTCGCGATCGACACAGACGTGGTTCGCCGAGATTCGTGTATGCCTTTCCTTTGGCGAAGTCACATACTTTCGCAAACCCTTCTATCTTCGTGACACATGGTGTTCGTTGAGAAAAGCCCTCCATCAGAAGTTGTGCCGCGAGTGAGGCATATCACCCTTCCTTGCCCTCCGTTTCCTTTCACACTTGGCTTCAAGCCGCTTCGTTCCTTAGCAAAGAAGAAGGGCAGTCGAAGGACCGCACCTCCACAGCGTTGTTTCTTGGAGTTAAGTGTATAGCACGTCCGTTACGCTTCCTCCCACTTCCAGACACACACCTCTCTAGGGGACAACGAGTGTGTTGGTGGTCACGTTCGACCCACATTTCTCTTCACAATTCAGCGTGTGGCATTTTCCTTGTGTTTTCACACAAAGTACCGACAGCGCTTCTATCTTCCCGAAACAAGATCTGAGTTGGGAGAAGCTTTCGACACAAGTTCTTTCCCAAGCAGGGCTCTATGGCACAGTAACTTGCGCCTTCACTTTTAACGTGGGACATTTCCTCCGTCTTCTTCCCTGTAGATGGTAGTGGGAAGACTATTGCTCTACCGTTTTGTTTCTTGAGAGGTGAGTGCAAGACCCTCACACACATATCTCAAAAGGCTTCGCGCTTCGCGAACCAAGGGGTTAGCACGAAATCATGTTTGACGCGGCCTCGTTTCTCTGAGTTCAGTGGAAGGCTCTGCTGACGCTAGCTCACGTACATTTGAAGGCCCTTCCAAATTCGTGACCCAAGACTTTGGTGGAGAGAAGCCCTCCACACAACGTGTTCCCCACTGTGGTGTATCTCGCATTCCGTCTCTTTTCTCTCGCCCTAAGCTTTAACACGGCGCTTCCATCCGTAGGGAAAGAGCTGGTCGTCGACGGACGGCAACCCTCTAGATTTGTCCTTAGAGTTAAACACCCGTAGGCAATCTTCCCTATGCTTCCTCACATCATACATTTCCATACTCACCCTTCTTCGTGGAACGACGGGCGGCACATTCGAAACGGACAGCTCACTCTAGGGCACGTCCCTCGTGCCTTCACGCCCACGGCGGAAAACACTTTTATCTTCCTGAAACCATATGATAGCTGAGGGAAGACTTCTTCACAAGGGGTTTGTCAAGCACCGTCCCAGGACACATTCTTTATGCCTTCACACGTTCGCGCCAGAATGCCGCTCATACGTAGGCGTACGGCTTTCCAGGGTTTCCTTCTCAGACTTAAAGGCATGACCTTTTCCCTCTGCTCTCTCTCGTACTCTTGAAAACATTTCTCACGGAACAAGGTTTGAACCGGGAGAGACAATTTCCACTCCTTATTTCCGTGGCGCAGGCATGGGGCACATGCCTTGCGCTGTCACACTTACCTTGGAATAGACTACCATTTTCAGGGAAGAGGTTGGGAGAAACACGGTTTCTCTGCAGTGGTGTTTCTTCAGACCGACGTGCACGCCGCCTGTTTAGGGCTCCACACGTTCATGTTGTGACTAGGTTTTCCCCGTGAAGCCAGATGGAAGCTCGAAGGCGCGGTTTGACACAGACTTGTTTCGCACAGTGTAGTCTGTGGCTTTCCTTTGGCGAACTCACGTACGTTTGAAAACCCTTCTAGCGTCGTGAGCCGTGGTGTTCATTGAGAGAAGCCCTCCATACAAAGTGGTTCCCCGAGTAAGGTATAGCAGGCTTTTCCTCTGCTTCCGTTCACACTCGGCGTCAAGCTGCTTCGATCCTTAGGAAAGGAGGCGGGGAGTCGAAGGACGGCTCCTCCACAGCATTGTCTCTTAGACTTAAGTGTACAGCTCGTTCCTTACGCTTCCTCCCATTTCCAGACACACACCTCCCTAGGGGACAACTTGTTAGTTGGTGGTCGCATTCGACCCACATTTTCCTTCACCATTCAGCCTATGGCATTGTCCTTACGCTTTCACACGAAGTCCTGAAAACGCTTCTCTCTTCCCGAAGCAAGATCTGGGTTGACAGGAGCTTGAGACACAACTCCTCTCTCAAACAGTGGTAGACGGCCCAGCATTTGTGCCTTCACTTTGAACGTCGGAAAGTTCTTCCAACTTCTTCCCCGGAGGCGGTAGTGGAAAGACTAGTTCCCTACAGTTTGGTTTCGTGAGAGGTGAGTGTAAGACGCCTACCTTATATAGCAACGCACATGTCTCCAAAGGCTTCTTTCTTCAAGCACCACGATGTTAGCGCGAAAGCCTGTTTGACATGGCCTTGTTTCTCAGAATTCAGTGTCAGGCTACTACTGCTACTGAGGCTAGCCCACGTACATTGCAAGACCCATCCACCTCCATGACACAGGACGTAATGGAGAGAAACCCTCCGCACAACGTGTTCCTCACTGTGCGGTATCGCGCGTTCCATCTCTTTTCGTTCACACGAGGTTTAAGGAGCGGCTTCGCATCCTTACGAGAAGAGATGGTAGTCGAAGGACGGGAACCCTCGAGACTTGTTCTTAGAGTTAAACAAACGCATGCCATCTTCCTTATGCTTCCGCAGTCATCCATTTCCATACACATCCTTCTTCGTGTAACGACGGCAGGCACCTTCGAAGCGGAGAGCGAAGTCTCGTCTACGTCCCTTATGCCTTCACACCCACTACGGAAAACAGTTTCCTCCTACGGAAACGATACGGCAGTTGAGGGAAGCCTTCTTCACAAGTGGTTTCTCGAGCACCGTCACAGGGCACATTCTAGATGCCTTCACCATGTCACGCGAAAGTGCTTCCCCGACTTACGTGTATGGCTTTCCTGACGGGTCTCCTTCTCACGCTTCAAACCATGACCTTTTCCATCTGCTCTCTCTCATACTCTTGGAAACGCTTCTCACGGAACAGGATTCCAATCGCGACAGACATTTACACTAGTTACTTCCGTGGCACAGGCACGGGGCACATTCCTTGCGATTTCCCACTTCCATTGCAAAAGTCTACCAGTTTCAGGGAAGGTGATAGTAGACGCACGGTTTCTCTGCAGTGGTGTTTCTGCAGTAGGATACAACACATACATTATGTGACTATGGGTTCCTCGGGAACCCAGATGGAAGCTCGAAGTCGCGATCGACACAGACGTGGTTCGCCGAGATTCGTGTATGCCTTTCCTTTGGCGAAGTCACATACTTTCGCAAACCCTTCTATCTTCGTGACACATGGTGTTCGTTGAGAAAAGCCCTCCATCAGAAGTTGTGCCGCGAGTGAGGCATATCACCCTTCCTTGCCCTCCGTTTCCTTTCACACTTGGCTTCAAGCCGCTTCGTTCCTTAGCAAAGAAGAAGGGCAGTCGAAGGACCGCACCTCCACAGCGTTGTTTCTTGGAGTTAAGTGTATAGCACGTCCGTTACGCTTCCTCCCACTTCCAGACACACACCTCTCTAGGGGACAACGAGTGTGTTGGTGGTCACGTTCGACCCACATTTCTCTTCACAATTCAGCGTGTGGCATTTTCCTTGTGTTTTCACACAAAGTACCGACAGCGCTTCTATCTTCCCGAAACAAGATCTGAGTTGGGAGAAGCTTTCGACACAAGTTCTTTCCCAAGCAGGGCTCTATGGCACAGTAACTTGCGCCTTCACTTTTAACGTGGGACATTTCCTCCGTCTTCTTCCCTGTAGATGGTAGTGGGAAGACTATTGCTCTACCGTTTTGTTTCTTGAGAGGTGAGTGCAAGACCCTCACACACATATCTCAAAAGGCTTCGCGCTTCGCGAACCAAGGGGTTAGCACGAAATCATGTTTGACGCGGCCTCGTTTCTCTGAGTTCAGTGGAAGGCTCTGTTGACGCTAGCTCACGTACATTTGAAGGCCCTTCCAAATTCGTGACCCAAGACTTTGGTGGAGAGAAGCCCTCCACACAACGTGTTCCCCACTGTGGTGTATCTCGCATTCCGTCTCTTTTCTCTCGCCCTAAGCTTTAACACGGCGCTTCCATCCGTAGGGAAAGAGCTGGTCGTCGACGGACGGCAACCCTCTAGATTTGTCCTTAGAGTTAAACACCCGTAGGCAATCTTCCCTATGCTTCCTCACATCATACATTTCCATACTCACCCTTCTTCGTGGAACGACGGGCGGCACATTCGAAACGGACAGCTCACTCTAGGGCACGTCCCTCGTGCCTTCACGCCCACGGCGGAAAACACTTTTATCTTCCTGAAACCATATGATAGCTGAGGGAAGACTTCTTCACAAGGGGTTTGTCAAGCACCGTCCCAGGACACATTCTTTATGCCTTCACACGTTCGCGCCAGAATGCCGCTCATACGTAGGCGTACGGCTTTCCAGGGTTTCCTTCTCAGACTTAAAGGCATGACCTTTTCCCTCTGCTCTCTCTCGTACTCTTGAAAACATTTCTCACGGAACAAGGTTTGAACCGGGAGAGACAATCTCCACTCCTTATTTCCGTGGCGCAGGCATGGGGCACATGCCTTGCGCTGTCACACTTACCTTGGAATAGACTACCATTTTCAGGGAAGAGGTTGGGAGAAACACGGTTTCTCTGCAGTGGCGTTTCTTCAGACCGACGTGCACGCCGCCTGTTTAGGGCTCCACACGTTCATGTTGTGACTAGGTTTTCCCCGTGAAGCCAGATGGAAGCTCGAAGGCGCGGTTTGACACAGACTTGTTTCGCACAGTGTAGTCTGTGGCTTTCCTTTGGCGAACTCACGTACGTTTGAAAACCCTTCTAGCGTCGTGAGCCGTGGTGTTCATTGAGAGAAGCCCTCCATACAAAGTGGTTCCCCGAGTAAGGTATAGCAGGCTTTTCCTCTGCTTCCGTTCACACTCGGCGTCAAGCTGCTTCGATCCTTAGGAAAGGAGGCGGGGAGTCGAAGGACCGCTCCTCCACAGCATTGTCTCTTAGACTTAAGTGTACAGCTCGTTCCTTACGCTTCCTCCCATTTCCAGACACACACCTCCCTAGGGGACAACTTGTTAGTTGGTGGTCGCATTCGACCCACATTTTCCTTCACCATTCAGCCTATGGCATTGTCCTTACGCTTTCACACGAAGTCCTGAAAACGCTTCTCTCTTCCCGAAGCAAGATCTGGGTTGACAGGAGCTTGAGACACAACTCCTCTCTCAAACAGTGGTAGACGGCCCAGCATTTGTGCCTTCACTTTGAACGTCGGAAAGTTCTTCCAACTTCTTCCCCGGAGGCGGTAGTGGAAAGACTAGTTCCCTACAGTTTGGTTTCGTGAGAGGTGAGTGTAAGACGCCTACCTTATATAGCAACGCACATGTCTCCAAAGGCTTCTTTCTTCAAGCACCACGATGTTAGCGCGAAAGCCTGTTTGACATGGCCTTGTTTCTCAGAATTCAGTGTCAGGCTACTACTGCTACTGAGGCTAGCCCACGTACATTGCAAGACCCATCCACCTCCATGACACAGGACGTAATGGAGAGAAACCCTCCGCACAACGTGTTCCTCACTGTGCGGTATCGCGCGTTCCATCTCTTTTCGTTCACACGAGGTTTAAGGAGCGGCTTCGCATCCTTACGAGAAGAGATGGTAGTCGAAGGACGGGAACCCTCGAGACTTGTTCTTAGAGTTAAACAAACGCATGCCATCTTCCTTATGCTTCCGCAGTCATCCATTTCCATACACATCCTTCTTCGTGTAACGACGGCAGGCACCTTCGAAGCGGAGAGCGAAGTCTCGTCTACGTCCCTTATGCCTTCACACCCACTACGGAAAACAGTTTCCTCCTACGGAAACGATACGGCAGTTGAGGGAAGCCTTCTTCACAAGTGGTTTCTCGAGCACCGTCACAGGGCACATTCTAGATGCCTTCACCATGTCACGCGAAAGTGCTTCCCCGACTTACGTGTATGGCTTTCCTGACGGGTCTCCTTCTCACGCTTCAAACCATGACCTTTTCCATCTGCTCTCTCTCATACTCTTGGAAACGCTTCTCACGGAACAGGATTCCAATCGCGACAGACATTGACACTAGTTACTTCCGTGGCACAGGCACGGGGCACATTCCTTGCGATTTCCCACTTCCATTGCAAAAGTCTACCAGTTTCAGGGAAGGTGATAGTAGACGCACGGTTTCTCTGCAGTGGTGTTTCTGCAGTAGGATACAACACATACATTATGTGACTATGGGTTCCTCGGGAACCCAGATGGAAGCTCGAAGTCGCGATCGACACAGACGTGGTTCGCCGAGATTCGTGTATGCCTTTCCTTTGGCGAAGTCACATACTTTCGCAAACCCTTCTATCTTCGTGACACATGGTGTTCGTTGAGAAAAGCCCTCCATCAGAAGTTGTGCCGCGAGTGAGGCATATCACCCTTCCTTGCCCTCCGTTTCCTTTCACACTTGGCTTCAAGCCGCTTCGTTCCTTAGCAAAGAAGAAGGGCAGTCGAAGGACCGCACCTCCACAGCGTTGTTTCTTGGAGTTAAGTGTATAGCACGTCCGTTACGCTTCCTCCCACTTCCAGACACACACCTCTCTAGGGGACAACGAGTGTGTTGGTGGTCACGTTCGACCCACATTTCTCTTCACAATTCAGCGTGTGGCATTTTCCTTGTGTTTTCACACAAAGTACCGACAGCGCTTCTATCTTCCCGAAACAAGATCTGAGTTGGGAGAAGCTTTCGACACAAGTTCTTTCCCAAGCAGGGCTCTATGGCACAGTAACTTGCGCCTTCACTTTTAACGTGGGACATTTCCTCCGTCTTCTTCCCTGTAGATGGTAGTGGGAAGACTATTGCTCTACCGTTTTGTTTCTTGAGAGGTGAGTGCAAGACCCTCACACACATATCTCAAAAGGCTTCGCGCTTCGCGAACCAAGGGGTTAGCACGAAATCATGTTTGACGCGGCCTCGTTTCTCTGAGTTCAGTGGAAGGCTCTGCTGACGCTAGCTCACGTACATTTGAAGGCCCTTCCAAAATCGTGACCCAAGACTTTGGTGGAGAGAAGCCCTCCACACAACGTGTTCCCCACTGTGGTGTATCTCGCATTCCGTCTCTTTTCTCTCGCCCTAAGCTTTAACACGGCGCTTCCATCCGTAGGGAAAGAGCTGGTCGTCGACGGACGGCAACCCTCTAGATTTGTCCTTAGAGTTAAACACCCGTAGGCAATCTTCCCTATGCTTCCTCACATCATACATTTCCATACTCACCCTTCTTCGTGGAACGACGGGCGGCACATTCGAAACGGACAGCTCACTCTAGGGCACGTCCCTCGTGCCTTCGCGCCCACGGCGGAAAACACTTTTATCTTCCTGAAACCATATGATAGCTGAGGGAAGACTTCTTCACAAGGGGTTTGTCAAGCACCGTCCCAGGACACATTCTTTATGCCTTCACACGTTCGCGCCAGAATGCCGCTCATACGTAGGCGTACGGCTTTCCAGGGTTTCCTTCTCAGACTTAAAGGCATGACCTTTTCCCTCTGCTCTCTCTCGTACTCTTGAAAACATTTCTCACGGAACAAGGTTTGAACCGGGAGAGACAATCTCCACTCCTTATTTCCGTGGCGCAGGCATGGGGCACATGCCTTGCGCTGTCACACTTACCTTGGAATAGACTACCATTTTCAGGGAAGAGGTTGGGAGAAACACGGTTTCTCTGCAGTGGTGTTTCTTCAGACCGACGTGCACGCCGCCTGTTTAGGGCTCCACACGTTCATGTTGTGACTAGGTTTTCCCCGTGAAGCCAGATGGAAGCTCGAAGGCGCGGTTTGACACAGACTTGTTTCGCACAGTGTAGTCTGTGGCTTTCCTTTGGCGAACTCACGTACGTTTGAAAACCCTTCTAGCGTCGTGAGCCGTGGTGTTCATTGAGAGAAGCCCTCCATACAAAGTGGTTCCCCGAGTAAGGTATAGCAGGCTTTTCCTCTGCTTCCGTTCACACTCGGCGTCAAGCTGCTTCGATCCTTAGGAAAGGAGGCGGGGAGTCGAAGGACCACTCCTCCACAGCATTGTCTCTTAGACTTAAGTGTACAGCTCGTTCCTTACGCTTCCTCCCATTTCCAGACACACACCTCCCTAGGGGACAACTTGTTAGTTGGTGGTCGCATTCGACCCACATTTTCCTTCACCATTCAGCCTATGGCATTGTCCTTACGCTTTCACACGAAGTCCTGAAAACGCTTCTCTCTTCCCGAAGCAAGATCTGGGTTGACAGGAGCTTGAGACACAACTCCTCTCTCAAACAGTGGTAGACGGCCCAGCATTTGTGCCTTCACTTTGAACGTCGGAAAGTTCTTCCAACTTCTTCCCCGGAGGCGGTAGTGGAAAGACTAGTTCCCTACAGTTTGGTTTCGTGAGAGGTGAGTGTAAGACGCCTACCTTATATAGCAACGCACATGTCTCCAAAGGCTTCTTTCTTCAAGCACCACGATGTTAGCGCGAAAGCCTGTTTGACATGGCCTTGTTTCTCAGAATTCAGTGTCAGGCTACTACTGCTACTGAGGCTAGCCCACGTACATTGCAAGACCCATCCACCTCCATGACACAGGACGTAATGGAGAGAAACCCTCCGCACAACGTGTTCCTCACTGTGCGGTATCGCGCGTTCCATCTCTTTTCGTTCACACGAGGTTTAAGGAGCGGCTTCGCATCCTTACGAGAAGAGATGGTAGTCGAAGGACGGGAACCCTCGAGACTTGTTCTTAGAGTTAAACAAACGCATGCCATCTTCCTTATGCTTCCGCAGTCATCCATTTCCATACACATCCTTCTTCGTGTAACGACGGCAGGCACCTTCGAAGCGGAGAGCGAAGTCTCGTCTACGTCCCTTATGCCTTCACACCCACTACGGAAAACAGTTTCCTCCTACGGAAACGATACGGCAGTTGAGGGAAGCCTTCTTCACAAGTGGTTTCTCGAGCACCGTCACAGGGCACATTCTAGATGCCTTCACCATGTCACGCGAAAGTGCTTCCCCGACTTACGTGTATGGCTTTCCTGACGGGTCTCCTTCTCACGCTTCAAACCATGACCTTTTCCATCTGCTCTCTCTCATACTCTTGGAAACGCTTCTCACGGAACAGGATTCCAATCGCGACAGACATTGACACTAGTTACTTCCGTGGCACAGGCACGGGGCACATTCCTTGCGATTTCCCACTTCCATTGCAAAAGTCTACCAGTTTCAGGGAAGGTGATAGTAGACGCACGGTTTCTCTGCAGTGGTGTTTCTGCAGTAGGATACAACACATACATTATGTGACTATGGGTTCCTCGGGAACCCAGATGGAAGCTCGAAGTCGCGATCGACACAGACGTGGTTCGCCGAGATTCGTGTATGCCTTTCCTTTGGCGAAGTCACATACTTTCGCAAACCCTTCTATCTTCGTGACACATGGTGTTCGTTGAGAAAAGCCCTCCATCAGAAGTTGTGCCGCGAGTGAGGCATATCACCCTTCCTTGCCCTCCGTTTCCTTTCACACTTGGCTTCAAGCCGCTTCGTTCCTTAGCAAAGAAGAAGGGCAGTCGAAGGACCGCACCTCCACAGCGTTGTTTCTTGGAGTTAAGTGTATAGCACGTCCGTTACGCTTCCTCCCACTTCCAGACACACACCTCTCTAGGGGACAACGAGTGTGTTGGTGGTCACGTTCGACCCACATTTCTCTTCACAATTCAGCGTGTGGCATTTTCCTTGTGTTTTCACACAAAGTACCGACAGCGCTTCTATCTTCCCGAAACAAGATCTGAGTTGGGAGAAGCTTTCGACACAAGTTCTTTCCCAAGCAGGGCTCTATGGCACAGTAACTTGCGCCTTCACTTTTAACGTGGGACATTTCCTCCGTCTTCTTCCCTGTAGATGGTAGTGGGAAGACTATTGCTCTACCGTTTTGTTTCTTGAGAGGTGAGTGCAAGACCCTCACACACATATCTCAAAAGGCTTCGCGCTTCGCGAACCAAGGGGTTAGCACGAAATCATGTTTGACGCGGCCTCGTTTCTCTGAGTTCAGTGGAAGGCTCTGCTGACGCTAGCTCACGTACATTTGAAGGCCCTTCCAAATTCGTGACCCAAGACTTTGGTGGAGAGAAGCCCTCCACACAACGTGTTCCCCACTGTGGTGTATCTCGCATTCCGTCTCTTTTCTCTCGCCCTAAGCTTTAACACGGCGCTTCCATCCGTAGGGAAAGAGCTGGTCGTCGACGGACGGCAACCCTCTAGATTTGTCCTTAGAGTTAAACACCCGTAGGCAATCTTCCCTATGCTTCCTCACATCATACATTTCCATACTCACCCTTCTTCGTGGAACGACGGGCGGCACATTCGAAACGGACAGCTCACTCTAGGGCACGTCCCTCGTGCCTTCGCGCCCACGGCGGAAAACACTTTTATCTTCCTGAAACCATATGATAGCTGAGGGAAGACTTCTTCACAAGGGGTTTGTCAAGCACCGTCCCAGGACACATTCTTTATGCCTTCACACGTTCGCGCCAGAATGCCGCTCATACGTAGGCGTACGGCTTTCCAGGGTTTCCTTCTCAGACTTAAAGGCATGACCTTTTCCCTCTGCTCTCTCTCGTACTCTTGAAAACATTTCTCACGGAACAAGGTTTGAACCGGGAGAGACAATCTCCACTCCTTATTTCCGTGGCGCAGGCATGGGGCACATGCCTTGCGCTGTCACACTTACCTTGGAATAGACTACCATTTTCAGGGAAGAGGTTGGGAGAAACACGGTTTCTCTGCAGTGGTGTTTCTTCAGACCGACGTGCACGCCGCCTGTTTAGGGCTCCACACGTTCATGTTGTGACTAGGTTTTCCCCGTGAAGCCAGATGGAAGCTCGAAGGCGCGGTTTGACACAGACTTGTTTCGCACAGTGTAGTCTGTGGCTTTCCTTTGGCGAACTCACGTACGTTTGAAAACCCTTCTAGCGTCGTGAGCCGTGGTGTTCATTGAGAGAAGCCCTCCATACAAAGTGGTTCCCCGAGTAAGGTATAGCAGGCTTTTCCTCTGCTTCCGTTCACACTCGGCGTCAAGCTGCTTCGATCCTTAGGAAAGGAGGCGGGGAGTCGAAGGACCGCTCCTCCACAGCATTGTCTCTTAGACTTAAGTGTACAGCTCGTTCCTTACGCTTCCTCCCATTTCCAGACACACACCTCCCTAGGGGACAACTTGTTAGTTGGTGGTCGCATTCGACCCACATTTTCCTTCACCATTCAGCCTATGGCATTGTCCTTACGCTTTCACACGAAGTCCTGAAAACGCTTCTCTCTTCCCGAAGCAAGATCTGGGTTGACAGGAGCTTGAGACACAACTCCTCTCTCAAACAGTGGTAGACGGCCCAGCATTTGTGCCTTCACTTTGAACGTCGGAAAGTTCTTCCAACTTCTTCCCCGGAGGCGGTAGTGGAAAGACTAGTTCCCTACAGTTTGGTTTCGTGAGAGGTGAGTGTAAGACGCCTACCTTATATAGCAACGCACATGTCTCCAAAGGCTTCTTTCTTCAAGCACCACGATGTTAGCGCGAAAGCCTGTTTGACATGGCCTTGTTTCTCAGAATTCAGTGTCAGGCTACTACTGCTACTGAGGCTAGCCCACGTACATTGCAAGACCCATCCACCTCCATGACACAGGACGTAATGGAGAGAAACCCTCCGCACAACGTGTTCCTCACTGTGCGGTATCGCGCGTTCCATCTCTTTTCGTTCACACGAGGTTTAAGGAGCGGCTTCGCATCCTTACGAGAAGAGATGGTAGTCGAAGGACGGGAACCCTCGAGACTTGTTCTTAGAGTTAAACAAACGCATGCCATCTTCCTTATGCTTCCGCAGTCATCCATTTCCATACACATCCTTCTTCGTGTAACGACGGCAGGCACCTTCGAAGCGGAGAGCGAAGTCTCGTCTACGTCCCTTATGCCTTCACACCCACTACGGAAAACAGTTTCCTCCTACGGAAACGATACGGCAGTTGAGGGAAGCCTTCTTCACAAGTGGTTTCTCGAGCACCGTCACAGGGCACATTCTAGATGCCTTCACCATGTCACGCGAAAGTGCTTCCCCGACTTACGTGTATGGCTTTCCTGACGGGTCTCCTTCTCACGCTTCAAACCATGACCTTTTCCATCTGCTCTCTCTCATACTCTTGGAAACGCTTCTCACGGAACAGGATTCCAATCGCGACAGACATTGACACTAGTTACTTCCGTGGCACAGGCACGGGGCACATTCCTTGCGATTTCCCACTTCCATTGCAAAAGTCTACCAGTTTCAGGGAAGGTGATAGTAGACGCACGGTTTCTCTGCAGTGGTGTTTCTGCAGTAGGATACAACACATACATTATGTGACTATGGGTTCCTCGGGAACCCAGATGGAAGCTCGAAGTCGCGATCGACACAGACGTGGTTCGCCGAGATTCGTGTATGCCTTTCCTTTGGCGAAGTCACATACTTTCGCAAACCCTTCTATCTTCGTGACACATGGTGTTCGTTGAGAAAAGCCCTCCATCAGAAGTTGTGCCGCGAGTGAGGCATATCACCCTTCCTTGCCCTCCGTTTCCTTTCACACTTGGCTTCAAGCCGCTTCGTTCCTTAGCAAAGAAGAAGGGCAGTCGAAGGACCGCACCTCCACAGCGTTGTTTCTTGGAGTTAAGTGTATAGCACGTCCGTTACGCTTCCTCCCACTTCCAGACACACACCTCTCTAGGGGACAACGAGTGTGTTGGTGGTCACGTTCGACCCACATTTCTCTTCACAATTCAGCGTGTGGCATTTTCCTTGTGTTTTCACACAAAGTACCGACAGCGCTTCTATCTTCCCGAAACAAGATCTGAGTTGGGAGAAGCTTTCGACACAAGTTCTTTCCCAAGCAGGGCTCTATGGCACAGTAACTTGCGCCTTCACTTTTAACGTGGGACATTTCCTCCGTCTTCTTCCCTGTAGATGGTAGTGGGAAGACTATTGCTCTACCGTTTTGTTTCTTGAGAGGTGAGTGCAAGACCCTCACACACATATCTCAAAAGGCTTCGCGCTTCGCGAACCAAGGGGTTAGCACGAAATCATGTTTGACGCGGCCTCGTTTCTCTGAGTTCAGTGGAAGGCTCTGCTGACGCTAGCTCACGTACATTTGAAGGCCCTTCCAAATTCGTGACCCAAGACTTTGGTGGAGAGAAGCCCTCCACACAACGTGTTCCCCACTGTGGTGTATCTCGCATTCCGTCTCTTTTCTCTCGCCCTAAGCTTTAACACGGCGCTTCCATCCGTAGGGAAAGAGCTGGTCGTCGACGGACGGCAACCCTCTAGATTTGTCCTTAGAGTTAAACACCCGTAGGCAATCTTCCCTATGCTTCCTCACATCATACATTTCCATACTCACCCTTCTTCGTGGAACGACGGGCGGCACATTCGAAACGGACAGCTCACTCTAGGGCACGTCCCTCGTGCCTTCGCGCCCACGGCGGAAAACACTTTTATCTTCCTGAAACCATATGATAGCTGAGGGAAGACTTCTTCACAAGGGGTTTGTCAAGCACCGTCCCAGGACACATTCTTTATGCCTTCACACGTTCGCGCCAGAATGCCGCTCATACGTAGGCGTACGGCTTTCCAGGCTTTCCTTCTCAGACTTAAAGGCATGACCTTTTCCCTCTGCTCTCTCTCGTACTCTTGAAAACATTTCTCACGGAACAAGGTTTGAACCGGGAGAGACAATCTCCACTCCTTATTTCCGTGGCGCAGGCATGGGGCACATGCCTTGCGCTGTCACACTTACCTTGGAATAGACTACCATTTTCAGGGAAGAGGTTGGGAGAAACACGGTTTCTCTGCAGTGGTGTTTCTTCAGACCGACGTGCACGCCGCCTGTTTAGGGCTCCACACGTTCATGTTGTGACTAGGTTTTCCCCGTGAAGCCAGATGGAAGCTCGAAGGCGCGGTTTGACACAGACTTGTTTCGCACAGTGTAGTCTGTGGCTTTCCTTTGGCGAACTCACGTACGTTTGAAAACCCTTCTAGCGTCGTGAGCCGTGGTGTTCATTGAGAGAAGCCCTCCATACAAAGTGGTTCCCCGAGTAAGGTATAGCAGGCTTTTCCTCTGCTTCCGTTCACACTCGGCGTCAAGCTGCTTCGATCCTTAGGAAAGGAGGCGGGGAGTCGAAGGACGGCTCCTCCACAGCATTGTCTCTTAGACTTAAGTGTACAGCTCGTTCCTTACGCTTCCTCCCATTTCCAGACACACACCTCCCTAGGGGACAACTTGTTAGTTGGTGGTCGCATTCGACCCACATTTTCCTTCACCATTCAGCCTATGGCATTGTCCTTACGCTTTCACACGAAGTCCTGAAAACGCTTCTCTCTTCCCGAAGCAAGATCTGGGTTGACAGGAGCTTGAGACACAACTCCTCTCTCAAACAGTGGTAGACGGCCCAGCATTTGTGCCTTCACTTTGAACGTCGGAAAGTTCTTCCAACTTCTTCCCCGGAGGCGGTAGTGGAAAGACTAGTTCCCTACAGTTTGGTTTCGTGAGAGGTGAGTGTAAGACGCCTACCTTATATAGCAACGCACATGTCTCCAAAGGCTTCTTTCTTCAAGCACCACGATGTTAGCGCGAAAGCCTGTTTGACATGGCCTTGTTTCTCAGAATTCAGTGTCAGGCTACTACTGCTACTGAGGCTAGCCCACGTACATTGCAAGACCCATCCACCTCCATGACACAGGACGTAATGGAGAGAAACCCTCCGCACAACGTGTTCCTCACTGTGCGGTATCGCGCGTTCCATCTCTTTTCGTTCACACGAGGTTTAAGGAGCGGCTTCGCATCCTTACGAGAAGAGATGGTAGTCGAAGGACGGGAACCCTCGAGACTTGTTCTTAGAGTTAAACAAACGCATGCCATCTTCCTTATGCTTCCGCAGTCATCCATTTCCATACACATCCTTCTTCGTGTAACGACGGCAGGCACCTTCGAAGCGGAGAGCGAAGTCTCGTCTACGTCCCTTATGCCTTCACACCCACTACGGAAAACAGTTTCCTCCTACGGAAACGATACGGCAGTTGAGGGAAGCCTTCTTCACAAGTGGTTTCTCGAGCACCGTCACAGGGCACATTCTAGATGCCTTCACCATGTCACGCGAAAGTGCTTCCCCGACTTACGTGTATGGCTTTCCTGACGGGTCTCCTTCTCACGCTTCAAACCATGACCTTTTCCATCTGCTCTCTCTCATACTCTTGGAAACGCTTCTCACGGAACAGGATTCCAATCGCGACAGACATTGACACTAGTTACTTCCGTGGCACAGGCACGGGGCACATTCCTTGCGATTTCCCACTTCCATTGCAAAAGTCTACCAGTTTCAGGGAAGGTGATAGTAGACGCACGGTTTCTCTGCAGTGGTGTTTCTGCAGTAGGATACAACACATACATTATGTGACTATGGGTTCCTCGGGAACCCAGATGGAAGCTCGAAGTCGCGATCGACACAGACGTGGTTCGCCGAGATTCGTGTATGCCTTTCCTTTGGCGAAGTCACATACTTTCGCAAACCCTTCTATCTTCGTGACACATGGTGTTCGTTGAGAAAAGCCCTCCATCAGAAGTTGTGCCGCGAGTGAGGCATATCACCCTTCCTTGCCCTCCGTTTCCTTTCACACTTGGCTTCAAGCCGCTTCGTTCCTTAGCAAAGAAGAAGGGCAGTCGAAGGACCGCACCTCCACAGCGTTGTTTCTTGGAGTTAAGTGTATAGCACGTCCGTTACGCTTCCTCCCACTTCCAGACACACACCTCTCTAGGGGACAACGAGTGTGTTGGTGGTCACGTTCGACCCACATTTCTCTTCACAATTCAGCGTGTGGCATTTTCCTTGTGTTTTCACACAAAGTACCGACAGCGCTTCTATCTTCCCGAAACAAGATCTGAGTTGGGAGAAGCTTTCGACACAAGTTCTTTCCCAAGCAGGGCTCTATGGCACAGTAACTTGCGCCTTCACTTTTAACGTGGGACATTTCCTCCGTCTTCTTCCCTGTAGATGGTAGTGGGAAGACTATTGCTCTACCGTTTTGTTTCTTGAGAGGTGAGTGCAAGACCCTCACACACATATCTCAAAAGGCTTCGCGCTTCGCGAACCAAGGGGTTAGCACGAAATCATGTTTGACGCGGCCTCGTTTCTCTGAGTTCAGTGGAAGGCTCTGCTGACGCTAGCTCACGTACATTTGAAGGCCCTTCCAAATTCGTGACCCAAGACTTTGGTGGAGAGAAGCCCTCCACACAACGTGTTCCCCACTGTGGTGTATCTCGCATTCCGTCTCTTTTCTCTCGCCCTAAGCTTTAACACGGCGCTTCCATCCGTAGGGAAAGAGCTGGTCGTCGACGGACGGCAACCCTCTAGATTTGTCCTTAGAGTTAAACACCCGTAGGCAATCTTCCCTATGCTTCCTCACATCATACATTTCCATACTCACCCTTCTTCGTGGAACGACGGGCGGCACATTCGAAACGGACAGCTCACTCTAGGGCACGTCCCTCGTGCCTTCGCGCCCACGGCGGAAAACACTTTTATCTTCCTGAAACCATATGATAGCTGAGGGAAGACTTCTTCACAAGGGGTTTGTCAAGCACCGTCCCAGGACACATTCTTTATGCCTTCACACGTTCGCGCCAGAATGCCGCTCATACGTAGGCGTACGGCTTTCCAGGGTTTCCTTCTCAGACTTAAAGGCATGACCTTTTCCCTCTGCTCTCTCTCGTACTCTTGAAAACATTTCTCACGGAACAAGGTTTGAACCGGGAGAGACAATCTCCACTCCTTATTTCCGTGGCGCAGGCATGGGGCACATGCCTTGCGCTGTCACACTTACCTTGGAATAGACTACCATTTTCAGGGAAGAGGTTGGGAGAAACACGGTTTCTCTGCAGTGGTGTTTCTTCAGACCGACGTGCACGCCGCCTGTTTAGGGCTCCACACGTTCATGTTGTGACTAGGTTTTCCCCGTGAAGCCAGATGGAAGCTCGAAGGCGCGGTTTGACACAGACTTGTTTCGCACAGTGTAGTCTGTGGCTTTCCTTTGGCGAACTCACGTACGTTTGAAAACCCTTCTAGCGTCGTGAGCCGTGGTGTTCATTGAGAGAAGCCCTCCATACAAAGTGGTTCCCCGAGTAAGGTATAGCAGGCTTTTCCTCTGCTTCCGTTCACACTCGGCGTCAAGCTGCTTCGATCCTTAGGAAAGGAGGCGGGGAGTCGAAGGACGGCTCCTCCACAGCATTGTCTCTTAGACTTAAGTGTACAGCTCGTTCCTTACGCTTCCTCCCATTTCCAGACACACACCTCCCTAGGGGACAACTTGTTAGTTGGTGGTCGCATTCGACCCACATTTTCCTTCACCATTCAGCCTATGGCATTGTCCTTACGCTTTCACACGAAGTCCTGAAAACGCTTCTCTCTTCCCGAAGCAAGATCTGGGTTGACAGGAGCTTGAGACACAACTCCTCTCTCAAACAGTGGTAGACGGCCCAGCATTTGTGCCTTCACTTTGAACGTCGGAAAGTTCTTCCAACTTCTTCCCCGGAGGCGGTAGTGGAAAGACTAGTTCCCTACAGTTTGGTTTCGTGAGAGGTGAGTGTAAGACGCCTACCTTATATAGCAACGCACATGTCTCCAAAGGCTTCTTTCTTCAAGCACCACGATGTTAGCGCGAAAGCCTGTTTGACATGGCCTTGTTTCTCAGAATTCAGTGTCAGGCTACTACTGCTACTGAGGCTAGCCCACGTACATTGCAAGACCCATCCACCTCCATGACACAGGACGTAATGGAGAGAAACCCTCCGCACAACGTGTTCCTCACTGTGCGGTATCGCGCGTTCCATCTCTTTTCGTTCACACGAGGTTTAAGGAGCGGCTTCGCATCCTTACGAGAAGAGATGGTAGTCGAAGGACGGGAACCCTCGAGACTTGTTCTTAGAGTTAAACAAACGCATGCCATCTTCCTTATGCTTCCGCAGTCATCCATTTCCATACACATCCTTCTTCGTGTAACGACGGCAGGCACCTTCGAAGCGGAGAGCGAAGTCTCGTCTACGTCCCTTATGCCTTCACACCCACTACGGAAAACAGTTTCCTCCTACGGAAACGATACGGCAGTTGAGGGAAGCCTTCTTCACAAGTGGTTTCTCGAGCACCGTCACAGGGCACATTCTAGATGCCTTCACCATGTCACGCGAAAGTGCTTCCCCGACTTACGTGTATGGCTTTCCTGACGGGTCTCCTTCTCACGCTTCAAACCATGACCTTTTCCATCTGCTCTCTCTCATACTCTTGGAAACGCTTCTCACGGAACAGGATTCCAATCGCGACAGACATTGACACTAGTTACTTCCGTGGCACAGGCACGGGGCACATTCCTTGCGATTTCCCACTTCCATTGCAAAAGTCTACCAGTTTCAGGGAAGGTGATAGTAGACGCACGGTTTCTCTGCAGTGGTGTTTCTGCAGTAGGATACAACACATACATTATGTGACTATGGGTTCCTCGGGAACCCAGATGGAAGCTCGAAGTCGCGATCGACACAGACGTGGTTCGCCGAGATTCGTGTATGCCTTTCCTTTGGCGAAGTCACATACTTTCGCAAACCCTTCTATCTTCGTGACACATGGTGTTCGTTGAGAAAAGCCCTCCATCAGAAGTTGTGCCGCGAGTGAGGCATATCACCCTTCCTTGCCCTCCGTTTCCTTTCACACTTGGCTTCAAGCCGCTTCGTTCCTTAGCAAAGAAGAAGGGCAGTCGAAGGACCGCACCTCCACAGCGTTGTTTCTTGGAGTTAAGTGTATAGCACGTCCGTTACGCTTCCTCCCACTTCCAGACACACACCTCTCTAGGGGACAACGAGTGTGTTGGTGGTCACGTTCGACCCACATTTCTCTTCACAATTCAGCGTGTGGCATTTTCCTTGTGTTTTCACACAAAGTACCGACAGCGCTTCTATCTTCCCGAAACAAGATCTGAGTTGGGAGAAGCTTTCGACACAAGTTCTTTCCCAAGCAGGGCTCTATGGCACAGTAACTTGCGCCTTCACTTTTAACGTGGGACATTTCCTCCGTCTTCTTCCCTGTAGATGGTAGTGGGAAGACTATTGCTCTACCGTTTTGTTTCTTGAGAGGTGAGTGCAAGACCCTCACACACATATCTCAAAAGGCTTCGCGCTTCGCGAACCAAGGGGTTAGCACGAAATCATGTTTGACGCGGCCTCGTTTCTCTGAGTTCAGTGGAAGGCTCTGCTGACGCTAGCTCACGTACATTTGAAGGCCCTTCCAAATTCGTGACCCAAGACTTTGGTGGAGAGAAGCCCTCCACACAACGTGTTCCCCACTGTGGTGTATCTCGCATTCCGTCTCTTTTCTCTCGCCCTAAGCTTTAACACGGCGCTTCCATCCGTAGGGAAAGAGCTGGTCGTCGACGGACGGCAACCCTCTAGATTTGTCCTTAGAGTTAAACACCCGTAGGCAATCTTCCCTATGCTTCCTCACATCATACATTTCCATACTCACCCTTCTTCGTGGAACGACGGGCGGCACATTCGAAACGGACAGCTCACTCTAGGGCACGTCCCTCGTGCCTTCGCGCCCACGGCGGAAAACACTTTTATCTTCCTGAAACCATATGATAGCTGAGGGAAGACTTCTTCACAAGGGGTTTGTCAAGCACCGTCCCAGGACACATTCTTTATGCCTTCACACGTTCGCGCCAGAATGCCGCTCATACGTAGGCGTACGGCTTTCCAGGGTTTCCTTCTCAGACTTAAAGGCATGACCTTTTCCCTCTGCTCTCTCTCGTACTCTTGAAAACATTTCTCACGGAACAAGGTTTGAACCGGGAGAGACAATCTCCACTCCTTATTTCCGTGGCGCAGGCATGGGGCACATGCCTTGCGCTGTCACACTTACCTTGGAATAGACTACCATTTTCAGGGAAGAGGTTGGGAGAAACACGGTTTCTCTGCAGTGGTGTTTCTTCAGACCGACGTGCACGCCGCCTGTTTAGGGCTCCACACGTTCATGTTGTGACTAGGTTTTCCCCGTGAAGCCAGATGGAAGCTCGAAGGCGCGGTTTGACACAGACTTGTTTCGCACAGTGTAGTCTGTGGCTTTCCTTTGGCGAACTCACGTACGTTTGAAAACCCTTCTAGCGTCGTGAGCCGTGGTGTTCATTGAGAGAAGCCCTCCATACAAAGTGGTTCCCCGAGTAAGGTATAGCAGGCTTTTCCTCTGCTTCCGTTCACACTCGGCGTCAAGCTGCTTCGATCCTTAGGAAAGGAGGCGGGGAGTCGAAGGACCGCTCCTCCACAGCATTGTCTCTTAGACTTAAGTGTACAGCTCGTTCCTTACGCTTCCTCCCATTTCCAGACACACACCTCCCTAGGGGACAACTTGTTAGTTGGTGGTCGCATTCGACCCACATTTTCCTTCACCATTCAGCCTATGGCATTGTCCTTACGCTTTCACACGAAGTCCTGAAAACGCTTCTCTCTTCCCGAAGCAAGATCTGGGTTGACAGGAGCTTGAGACACAACTCCTCTCTCAAACAGTGGTAGACGGCCCAGCATTTGTGCCTTCACTTTGAACGTCGGAAAGTTCTTCCAACTTCTTCCCCGGAGGCGGTAGTGGAAAGACTAGTTCCCTACAGTTTGGTTTCGTGAGAGGTGAGTGTAAGACGCCTACCTTATATAGCAACGCACATGTCTCCAAAGGCTTCTTTCTTCAAGCACCACGATGTTAGCGCGAAAGCCTGTTTGACATGGCCTTGTTTCTCAGAATTCAGTGTCAGGCTACTACTGCTACTGAGGCTAGCCCACGTACATTGCAAGACCCATCCACCTCCATGACACAGGACGTAATGGAGAGAAACCCTCCGCACAACGTGTTCCTCACTGTGCGGTATCGCGCGTTCCATCTCTTTTCGTTCACACGAGGTTTAAGGAGCGGCTTCGCATCCTTACGAGAAGAGATGGTAGTCGAAGGACGGGAACCCTCGAGACTTGTTCTTAGAGTTAAACAAACGCATGCCATCTTCCTTATGCTTCCGCAGTCATCCATTTCCATACACATCCTTCTTCGTGTAACGACGGCAGGCACCTTCGAAGCGGAGAGCGAAGTCTCGTCTACGTCCCTTATGCCTTCACACCCACTACGGAAAACAGTTTCCTCCTACGGAAACGATACGGCAGTTGAGGGAAGCCTTCTTCACAAGTGGTTTCTCGAGCACCGTCACAGGGCACATTCTAGATGCCTTCACCATGTCACGCGAAAGTGCTTCCCCGACTTACGTGTATGGCTTTCCTGACGGGTCTCCTTCTCACGCTTCAAACCATGACCTTTTCCATCTGCTCTCTCTCATACTCTTGGAAACGCTTCTCACGGAACAGGATTCCAATCGCGACAGACATTGACACTAGTTACTTCCGTGGCACAGGCACGGGGCACATTCCTTGCGATTTCCCACTTCCATTGCAAAAGTCTACCAGTTTCAGGGAAGGTGATAGTAGACGCACGGTTTCTCTGCAGTGGTGTTTCTGCAGTAGGATACAACACATACATTATGTGACTATGGGTTCCTCGGGAACCCAGATGGAAGCTCGAAGTCGCGATCGACACAGACGTGGTTCGCCGAGATTCGTGTATGCCTTTCCTTTGGCGAAGTCACATACTTTCGCAAACCCTTCTATCTTCGTGACACATGGTGTTCGTTGAGAAAAGCCCTCCATCAGAAGTTGTGCCGCGAGTGAGGCATATCACCCTTCCTTGCCCTCCGTTTCCTTTCACACTTGGCTTCAAGCCGCTTCGTTCCTTAGCAAAGAAGAAGGGCAGTCGAAGGACCGCACCTCCACAGCGTTGTTTCTTGGAGTTAAGTGTATAGCACGTCCGTTACGCTTCCTCCCACTTCCAGACACACACCTCTCTAGGGGACAACGAGTGTGTTGGTGGTCACGTTCGACCCACATTTCTCTTCACAATTCAGCGTGTGGCATTTTCCTTGTGTTTTCACACAAAGTACCGACAGCGCTTCTATCTTCCCGAAACAAGATCTGAGTTGGGAGAAGCTTTCGACACAAGTTCTTTCCCAAGCAGGGCTCTATGGCACAGTAACTTGCGCCTTCACTTTTAACGTGGGACATTTCCTCCGTCTTCTTCCCTGTAGATGGTAGTGGGAAGACTATTGCTCTACCGTTTTGTTTCTTGAGAGGTGAGTGCAAGACCCTCACACACATATCTCAAAAGGCTTCGCGCTTCGCGAACCAAGGGGTTAGCACGAAATCATGTTTGACGCGGCCTCGTTTCTCTGAGTTCAGTGGAAGGCTCTGCTGACGCTAGCTCACGTACATTTGAAGGCCCTTCCAAATTCGTGACCCAAGACTTTGGTGGAGAGAAGCCCTCCACACAACGTGTTCCCCACTGTGGTGTATCTCGCATTCCGTCTCTTTTCTCTCGCCCTAAGCTTTAACACGGCGCTTCCATCCGTAGGGAAAGAGCTGGTCGTCGACGGACGGCAACCCTCTAGATTTGTCCTTAGAGTTAAACACCCGTAGGCAATCTTCCCTATGCTTCCTCACATCATACATTTCCATACTCACCCTTCTTCGTGGAACGACGGGCGGCACATTCGAAACGGACAGCTCACTCTAGGGCACGTCCCTCGTGCCTTCACGCCCACGGCGGAAAACACTTTTATCTTCCTGAAACCATATGATAGCTGAGGGAAGACTTCTTCACAAGGGGTTTGTCAAGCACCGTCCCAGGACACATTCTTTATGCCTTCACACGTTCGCGCCAGAATGCCGCTCATACGTAGGCGTACGGCTTTCCAGGGTTTCCTTCTCAGACTTAAAGGCATGACCTTTTCCCTCTGCTCTCTCTCGTACTCTTGAAAACATTTCTCACGGAACAAGGTTTGAACCGGGAGAGACAATCTCCACTCCTTATTTCCGTGGCGCAGGCATGGGGCACATGCCTTGCGCTGTCACACTTACCTTGGAATAGACTACCATTTTCAGGGAAGAGGTTGGGAGAAACACGGTTTCTCTGCAGTGGTGTTTCTTCAGACCGACGTGCACGCCGCCTGTTTAGGGCTCCACACGTTCATGTTGTGACTAGGTTTTCCCCGTGAAGCCAGATGGAAGCTCGAAGGCGCGGTTTGACACAGACTTGTTTCGCACAGTGTAGTCTGTGGCTTTCCTTTGGCGAACTCACGTACGTTTGAAAACCCTTCTAGCGTCGTGAGCCGTGGTGTTCATTGAGAGAAGCCCTCCATACAAAGTGGTTCCCCGAGTAAGGTATAGCAGGCTTTTCCTCTGCTTCCGTTCACACTCGGCGTCAAGCTGCTTCGATCCTTAGGAAAGGAGGCGGGGAGTCGAAGGACGGCTCCTCCACAGCATTGTCTCTTAGACTTAAGTGTACAGCTCGTTCCTTACGCTTCCTCCCATTTCCAGACACACACCTCCCTAGGGGACAACTTGTTAGTTGGTGGTCGCATTCGACCCACATTTTCCTTCACCATTCAGCCTATGGCATTGTCCTTACGCTTTCACACGAAGTCCTGAAAACGCTTCTCTCTTCCCGAAGCAAGATCTGGGTTGACAGGAGCTTGAGACACAACTCCTCTCTCAAACAGTGGTAGACGGCCCAGCATTTGTGCCTTCACTTTGAACGTCGGAAAGTTCTTCCAACTTCTTCCCCGGAGGCGGTAGTGGAAAGACTAGTTCCCTACAGTTTGGTTTCGTGAGAGGTGAGTGTAAGACGCCTACCTTATATAGCAACGCACATGTCTCCAAAGGCTTCTTTCTTCAAGCACCACGATGTTAGCGCGAAAGCCTGTTTGACATGGCCTTGTTTCTCAGAATTCAGTGTCAGGCTACTACTGCTACTGAGGCTAGCCCACGTACATTGCAAGACCCATCCACCTCCATGACACAGGACGTAATGGAGAGAAACCCTCCGCACAACGTGTTCCTCACTGTGCGGTATCGCGCGTTCCATCTCTTTTCGTTCACACGAGGTTTAAGGAGCGGCTTCGCATCCTTACGAGAAGAGATGGTAGTCGAAGGACGGGAACCCTCGAGACTTGTTCTTAGAGTTAAACAAACGCATGCCATCTTCCTTATGCTTCCGCAGTCATCCATTTCCATACACATCCTTCTTCGTGTAACGACGGCAGGCACCTTCGAAGCGGAGAGCGAAGTCTCGTCTACGTCCCTTATGCCTTCACACCCACTACGGAAAACAGTTTCCTCCTACGGAAACGATACGGCAGTTGAGGGAAGCCTTCTTCACAAGTGGTTTCTCGAGCACCGTCACAGGGCACATTCTAGATGCCTTCACCATGTCACGCGAAAGTGCTTCCCCGACTTACGTGTATGGCTTTCCTGACGGGTCTCCTTCTCACGCTTCAAACCATGACCTTTTCCATCTGCTCTCTCTCATACTCTTGGAAACGCTTCTCACGGAACAGGATTCCAATCGCGACAGACATTGACACTAGTTACTTCCGTGGCACAGGCACGGGGCACATTCCTTGCGATTTCCCACTTCCATTGCAAAAGTCTACCAGTTTCAGGGAAGGTGATAGTAGATGCACGGTTTCTCTGCAGTGGTGTTTCTGCAGTAGGATACAACACATACATTATGTGACTATGGGTTCCTCGGGAACCCAGATGGAAGCTCGAAGTCGCGATCGACACAGACGTGGTTCGCCGAGATTCGTGTATGCCTTTCCTTTGGCGAAGTCACATACTTTCGCAAACCCTTCTATCTTCGTGACACATGGTGTTCGTTGAGAAAAGCCCTCCATCAGAAGTTGTGCCGCGAGTGAGGCATATCACCCTTCCTTGCCCTCCGTTTCCTTTCACACTTGGCTTCAAGCCGCTTCGTTCCTTAGCAAAGAAGAAGGGCAGTCGAAGGACCGCACCTCCACAGCGTTGTTTCTTGGAGTTAAGTGTATAGCACGTCCGTTACGCTTCCTCCCACTTCCAGACACACACCTCTCTAGGGGACAACGAGTGTGTTGGTGGTCACGTTCGACCCACATTTCTCTTCACAATTCAGCGTGTGGCATTTTCCTTGTGTTTTCACACAAAGTACCGACAGCGCTTCTATCTTCCCGAAACAAGATCTGAGTTGGGAGAAGCTTTCGACACAAGTTCTTTCCCAAGCAGGGCTCTATGGCACAGTAACTTGCGCCTTCACTTTTAACGTGGGACATTTCCTCCGTCTTCTTCCCTGTAGATGGTAGTGGGAAGACTATTGCTCTACCGTTTTGTTTCTTGAGAGGTGAGTGCAAGACCCTCACACACATATCTCAAAAGGCTTCGCGCTTCGCGAACCAAGGGGTTAGCACGAAATCATGTTTGACGCGGCCTCGTTTCTCTGAGTTCAGTGGAAGGCTCTGCTGACGCTAGCTCACGTACATTTGAAGGCCCTTCCAAATTCGTGACCCAAGACTTTGGTGGAGAGAAGCCCTCCACACAACGTGTTCCCCACTGTGGTGTATCTCGCATTCCGTCTCTTTTCTCTCGCCCTAAGCTTTAACACGGCGCTTCCATCCGTAGGGAAAGAGCTGGTCGTAGACGGACGGCAACCCTCTAGATTTGTCCTTAGAGTTAAACACCCGTAGGCAATCTTCCCTATGCTTCCTCACATCATACATTTCCATACTCACCCTTCTTCGTGGAACGACGGGCGGCACATTCGAAACGGACAGCTCACTCTAGGGCACGTCCCTCGTGCCTTCACGCCCACGGCGGAAAACACTTTTATCTTCCTGAAACCATATGATAGCTGAGGGAAGACTTCTTCACAAGGGGTTTGTCAAGCACCGTCCCAGGACACATTCTTTATGCCTTCACACGTTCGCGCCAGAATGCCGCTCATACGTAGGCGTACGGCTTTCCAGGGTTTCCTTCTCAGACTTAAAGGCATGACCTTTTCCCTCTGCTCTCTCTCGTACTCTTGAAAACATTTCTCACGGAACAAGGTTTGAACCGGGAGAGACAATCTCCACTCCTTATTTCCGTGGCGCAGGCATGGGGCACATGCCTTGCGCTGTCACACTTACCTTGGAATAGACTACCATTTTCAGGGAAGAGGTTGGGAGAAACACGGTTTCTCTGCAGTGGTGTTTCTTCAGACCGACGTGCACGCCGCCTGTTTAGGGCTCCACACGTTCATGTTGTGACTAGGTTTTCCCCGTGAAGCCAGATGGAAGCTCGAAGGCGCGGTTTGACACAGACTTGTTTCGCACAGTGTAGTCTGTGGCTTTCCTTTGGCGAACTCACGTACGTTTGAAAACCCTTCTAGCGTCGTGAGCCGTGGTGTTCATTGAGAGAAGCCCTCCATACAAAGTGGTTCCCCGAGTAAGGTATAGCAGGCTTTTCCTCTGCTTCCGTTCACACTCGGCGTCAAGCTGCTTCGATCCTTAGGAAAGGAGGCGGGGAGTCGAAGGACGGCTCCTCCACAGCATTGTCTCTTAGACTTAAGTGTACAGCTCGTTCCTTACGCTTCCTCCCATTTCCAGACACACACCTCCCTAGGGGACAACTTGTTAGTTGGTGGTCGCATTCGACCCACATTTTCCTTCACCATTCAGCCTATGGCATTGTCCTTACGCTTTCACACGAAGTCCTGAAAACGCTTCTCTCTTCCCGAAGCAAGATCTGGGTTGACAGGAGCTTGAGACACAACTCCTCTCTCAAACAGTGGTAGACGGCCCAGCATTTGTGCCTTCACTTTGAACGTCGGAAAGTTCTTCCAACTTCTTCCCCGGAGGCGGTAGTGGAAAGACTAGTTCCCTACAGTTTGGTTTCGTGAGAGGTGAGTGTAAGACGCCTACCTTATATAGCAACGCACATGTCTCCAAAGGCTTCTTTCTTCAAGCACCACGATGTTAGCGCGAAAGCCTGTTTGACATGGCCTTGTTTCTCAGAATTCAGTGTCAGGCTACTACTGCTACTGAGGCTAGCCCACGTACATTGCAAGACCCATCCACCTCCATGACACAGGACGTAATGGAGAGAAACCCTCCGCACAACGTGTTCCTCACTGTGCGGTATCGCGCGTTCCATCTCTTTTCGTTCACACGAGGTTTAAGGAGCGGCTTCGCATCCTTACGAGAAGAGATGGTAGTCGAAGGACGGGAACCCTCGAGACTTGTTCTTAGAGTTAAACAAACGCATGCCATCTTCCTTATGCTTCCGCAGTCATCCATTTCCATACACATCCTTCTTCGTGTAACGACGGCAGGCACCTTCGAAGCGGAGAGCGAAGTCTCGTCTACGTCCCTTATGCCTTCACACCCACTACGGAAAACAGTTTCCTCCTACGGAAACGATACGGCAGTTGAGGGAAGCCTTCTTCACAAGTGGTTTCTCGAGCACCGTCACAGGGCACATTCTAGATGCCTTCACCATGTCACGCGAAAGTGCTTCCCCGACTTACGTGTATGGCTTTCCTGACGGGTCTCCTTCTCACGCTTCAAACCATGACCTTTTCCATCTGCTCTCTCTCATACTCTTGGAAACGCTTCTCACGGAACAGGATTCCAATCGCGACAGACATTGACACTAGTTACTTCCGTGGCACAGGCACGGGGCACATTCCTTGCGATTTCCCACTTCCATTGCAAAAGTCTACCAGTTTCAGGGAAGGTGATAGTAGACGCACGGTTTCTCTGCAGTGGTGTTTCTGCAGTAGGATACAACACATACATTATGTGACTATGGGTTCCTCGGGAACCCAGATGGAAGCTCGAAGTCGCGATCGACACAGACGTGGTTCGCCGAGATTCGTGTATGCCTTTCCTTTGGCGAAGTCACATACTTTCGCAAACCCTTCTATCTTCGTGACACATGGTGTTCGTTGAGAAAAGCCCTCCATCAGAAGTTGTGCCGCGAGTGAGGCATATCACCCTTCCTTGCCCTCCGTTTCCTTTCACACTTGGCTTCAAGCCGCTTCGTTCCTTAGCAAAGAAGAAGGGCAGTCGAAGGACCGCACCTCCACAGCGTTGTTTCTTGGAGTTAAGTGTATAGCACGTCCGTTACGCTTCCTCCCACTTCCAGACACACACCTCTCTAGGGGACAACGAGTGTGTTGGTGGTCACGTTCGACCCACATTTCTCTTCACAATTCAGCGTGTGGCATTTTCCTTGTGTTTTCACACAAAGTACCGACAGCGCTTCTATCTTCCCGAAACAAGATCTGAGTTGGGAGAAGCTTTCGACACAAGTTCTTTCCCAAGCAGGGCTCTATGGCACAGTAACTTGCGCCTTCACTTTTAACGTGGGACATTTCCTCCGTCTTCTTCCCTGTAGATGGTAGTGGGAAGACTATTGCTCTACCGTTTTGTTTCTTGAGAGGTGAGTGCAAGACCCTCACACACATATCTCAAAAGGCTTCGCGCTTCGCGAACCAAGGGGTTAGCACGAAATCATGTTTGACGCGGCCTCGTTTCTCTGAGTTCAGTGGAAGGCTCTGCTGACGCTAGCTCACGTACATTTGAAGGCCCTTCCAAATTCGTGACCCAAGACTTTGGTGGAGAGAAGCCCTCCACACAACGTGTTCCCCACTGTGGTGTATCTCGCATTCCGTCTCTTTTCTCTCGCCCTAAGCTTTAACACGGCGCTTCCATCCGTAGGGAAAGAGCTGGTCGTCGACGGACGGCAACCCTCTAGATTTGTCCTTAGAGTTAAACACCCGTAGGCAATCTTCCCTATGCTTCCTCACATCATACATTTCCATACTCACCCTTCTTCGTGGAACGACGGGCGGCACATTCGAAACGGACAGCTCACTCTAGGGCACGTCCCTCGTGCCTTCGCGCCCACGGCGGAAAACACTTTTATCTTCCTGAAACCATATGATAGCTGAGGGAAGACTTCTTCACAAGGGGTTTGTCAAGCACCGTCCCAGGACACATTCTTTATGCCTTCACACGTTCGCGCCAGAATGCCGCTCATACGTAGGCGTACGGCTTTCCAGGGTTTCCTTCTCAGACTTAAAGGCATGACCTTTTCCCTCTGCTCTCTCTCGTACTCTTGAAAACATTTCTCACGGAACAAGGTTTGAACCGGGAGAGACAATCTCCACTCCTTATTTCCGTGGCGCAGGCATGGGGCACATGCCTTGCGCTGTCACACTTACCTTGGAATAGACTACCATTTTCAGGGAAGAGGTTGGGAGAAACACGGTTTCTCTGCAGTGGTGTTTCTTCAGACCGACGTGCACGCCGCCTGTTTAGGGCTCCACACGTTCATGTTGTGACTAGGTTTTCCCCGTGAAGCCAGATGGAAGCTCGAAGGCGCGGTTTGACACAGACTTGTTTCGCACAGTGTAGTCTGTGGCTTTCCTTTGGCGAACTCACGTACGTTTGAAAACCCTTCTAGCGTCGTGAGCCGTGGTGTTCATTGAGAGAAGCCCTCCATACAAAGTGGTTCCCCGAGTAAGGTATAGCAGGCTTTTCCTCTGCTTCCGTTCACACTCGGCGTCAAGCTGCTTCGATCCTTAGGAAAGGAGGCGGGGAGTCGAAGGACGGCTCCTCCACAGCATTGTCTCTTAGACTTAAGTGTACAGCTCGTTCCTTACGCTTCCTCCCATTTCCAGACACACACCTCCCTAGGGGACAACTTGTTAGTTGGTGGTCGCATTCGACCCACATTTTCCTTCACCATTCAGCCTATGGCATTGTCCTTACGCTTTCACACGAAGTCCTGAAAACGCTTCTCTCTTCCCGAAGCAAGATCTGGGTTGACAGGAGCTTGAGACACAACTCCTCTCTCAAACAGTGGTAGACGGCCCAGCATTTGTGCCTTCACTTTGAACGTCGGAAAGTTCTTCCAACTTCTTCCCCGGAGGCGGTAGTGGAAAGACTAGTTCCCTACAGTTTGGTTTCGTGAGAGGTGAGTGTAAGACGCCTACCTTATATAGCAACGCACATGTCTCCAAAGGCTTCTTTCTTCAAGCACCACGATGTTAGCGCGAAAGCCTGTTTGACATGGCCTTGTTTCTCAGAATTCAGTGTCAGGCTACTACTGCTACTGAGGCTAGCCCACGTACATTGCAAGACCCATCCACCTCCATGACACAGGACGTAATGGAGAGAAACCCTCCGCACAACGTGTTCCTCACTGTGCGGTATCGCGCGTTCCATCTCTTTTCGTTCACACGAGGTTTAAGGAGCGGCTTCGCATCCTTACGAGAAGAGATGGTAGTCGAAGGACGGGAACCCTCGAGACTTGTTCTTAGAGTTAAACAAACGCATGCCATCTTCCTTATGCTTCCGCAGTCATCCATTTCCATACACATCCTTCTTCGTGTAACGACGGCAGGCACCTTCGAAGCGGAGAGCGAAGTCTCGTCTACGTCCCTTATGCCTTCACACCCACTACGGAAAACAGTTTCCTCCTACGGAAACGATACGGCAGTTGAGGGAAGCCTTCTTCACAAGTGGTTTCTCGAGCACCGTCACAGGGCACATTCTAGATGCCTTCACCATGTCACGCGAAAGTGCTTCCCCGACTTACGTGTATGGCTTTCCTGACGGGTCTCCTTCTCACGCTTCAAACCATGACCTTTTCCATCTGCTCTCTCTCATACTCTTGGAAACGCTTCTCACGGAACAGGATTCCAATCGCGACAGACATTGACACTAGTTACTTCCGTGGCACAGGCACGGGGCACATTCCTTGCGATTTCCCACTTCCATTGCAAAAGTCTACCAGTTTCAGGGAAGGTGATAGTAGACGCACGGTTTCTCTGCAGTGGTGTTTCTGCAGTAGGATACAACACATACATTATGTGACTATGGGTTCCTCGGGAACCCAGATGGAAGCTCGAAGTCGCGATCGACACAGACGTGGTTCGCCGAGATTCGTGTATGCCTTTCCTTTGGCGAAGTCACATACTTTCGCAAACCCTTCTATCTTCGTGACACATGGTGTTCGTTGAGAAAAGCCCTCCATCAGAAGTTGTGCCGCGAGTGAGGTATATCACCCTTCCTTGCCCTCCGTTTCCTTTCACACTTGGCTTCAAGCCGCTTCGTTCCTTAGCAAAGAAGAAGGGCAGTCGAAGGACCGCACCTCCACAGCGTTGTTTCTTGGAGTTAAGTGTATAGCACGTCCGTTACGCTTCCTCCCACTTCCAGACACACACCTCTCTAGGGGACAACGAGTGTGTTGGTGGTCACGTTCGACCCACATTTCTCTTCACAATTCAGCGTGTGGCATTTTCCTTGTGTTTTCACACAAAGTACCGACAGCGCTTCTATCTTCCCGAAACAAGATCTGAGTTGGGAGAAGCTTTCGACACAAGTTCTTTCCCAAGCAGGGCTCTATGGCACAGTAACTTGCGCCTTCACTTTTAACGTGGGACATTTCCTCCGTCTTCTTCCCTGTAGATGGTAGTGGGAAGACTATTGCTCTACCGTTTTGTTTCTTGAGAGGTGAGTGCAAGACCCTCACACACATATCTCAAAAGGCTTCGCGCTTCGCGAACCAAGGGGTTAGCACGAAATCATGTTTGACGCGGCCTCGTTTCTCTGAGTTCAGTGGAAGGCTCTGCTGACGCTAGCTCACGTACATTTGAAGGCCCTTCCAAATTCGTGACCCAAGACTTTGGTGGAGAGAAGCCCTCCACACAACGTGTTCCCCACTGTGGTGTATCTCGCATTCCGTCTCTTTTCTCTCGCCCTAAGCTTTAACACGGCGCTTCCATCCGTAGGGAAAGAGCTGGTCGTCGACGGACGGCAACCCTCTAGATTTGTCCTTAGAGTTAAACACCCGTAGGCAATCTTCCCTATGCTTCCTCACATCATACATTTCCATACTCACCCTTCTTCGTGGAACGACGGGCGGCACATTCGAAACGGACAGCTCACTCTAGGGCACGTCCCTCGTGCCTTCGCGCCCACGGCGGAAAACACTTTTATCTTCCTGAAACCATATGATAGCTGAGGGAAGACTTCTTCACAAGGGGTTTGTCAAGCACCGTCCCAGGACACATTCTTTATGCCTTCACACGTTCGCGCCAGAATGCCGCTCATACGTAGGCGTACGGCTTTCCAGGGTTTCCTTCTCAGACTTAAAGGCATGACCTTTTCCCTCTGCTCTCTCTCGTACTCTTGAAAACATTTCTCACGGAACAAGGTTTGAACCGGGAGAGACAATCTCCACTCCTTATTTCCGTGGCGCAGGCATGGGGCACATGCCTTGCGCTGTCACACTTACCTTGGAATAGACTACCATTTTCAGGGAAGAGGTTGGGAGAAACACGGTTTCTCTGCAGTGGTGTTTCTTCAGACCGACGTGCACGCCGCCTGTTTAGGGCTCCACACGTTCATGTTGTGACTAGGTTTTCCCCGTGAAGCCAGATGGAAGCTCGAAGGCGCGGTTTGACACAGACTTGTTTCGCACAGTGTAGTCTGTGGCTTTCCTTTGGCGAACTCACGTACGTTTGAAAACCCTTCTAGCGTCGTGAGCCGTGGTGTTCATTGAGAGAAGCCCTCCATACAAAGTGGTTCCCCGAGTAAGGTATAGCAGGCTTTTCCTCTGCTTCCGTTCACACTCGGCGTCAAGCTGCTTCGATCCTTAGGAAAGGAGGCGGGGAGTCGAAGGACCGCTCCTCCACAGCATTGTCTCTTAGACTTAAGTGTACAGCTCGTTCCTTACGCTTCCTCCCATTTCCAGACACACACCTCCCTAGGGGACAACTTGTTAGTTGGTGGTCGCATTCGACCCACATTTTCCTTCACCATTCAGCCTATGGCATTGTCCTTACGCTTTCACACGAAGTCCTGAAAACGCTTCTCTCTTCCCGAAGCAAGATCTGGGTTGACAGGAGCTTGAGACACAACTCCTCTCTCAAACAGTGGTAGACGGCCCAGCATTTGTGCCTTCACTTTGAACGTCGGAAAGTTCTTCCAACTTCTTCCCCGGAGGCGGTAGTGGAAAGACTAGTTCCCTACAGTTTGGTTTCGTGAGAGGTGAGTGTAAGACGCCTACCTTATATAGCAACGCACATGTCTCCAAAGGCTTCTTTCTTCAAGCACCACGATGTTAGCGCGAAAGCCTGTTTGACATGGCCTTGTTTCTCAGAATTCAGTGTCAGGCTACTACTGCTACTGAGGCTAGCCCACGTACATTGCAAGACCCATCCACCTCCATGACACAGGACGTAATGGAGAGAAACCCTCCGCACAACGTGTTCCTCACTGTGCGGTATCGCGCGTTCCATCTCTTTTCGTTCACACGAGGTTTAAGGAGCGGCTTCGCATCCTTACGAGAAGAGATGGTAGTCGAAGGACGGGAACCCTCGAGACTTGTTCTTAGAGTTAAACAAACGCATGCCATCTTCCTTATGCTTCCGCAGTCATCCATTTCCATACACATCCTTCTTCGTGTAACGACGGCAGGCACCTTCGAAGCGGAGAGCGAAGTCTCGTCTACGTCCCTTATGCCTTCACACCCACTACGGAAAACAGTTTCCTCCTACGGAAACGATACGGCAGTTGAGGGAAGCCTTCTTCACAAGTGGTTTCTCGAGCACCGTCACAGGGCACATTCTAGATGCCTTCACCATGTCACGCGAAAGTGCTTCCCCGACTTACGTGTATGGCTTTCCTGACGGGTCTCCTTCTCACGCTTCAAACCATGACCTTTTCCATCTGCTCTCTCTCATACTCTTGGAAACGCTTCTCACGGAACAGGATTCCAATCGCGACAGACATTTACACTAGTTACTTCCGTGGCACAGGCACGGGGCACATTCCTTGCGATTTCCCACTTCCATTGCAAAAGTCTACCAGTTTCAGGGAAGGTGATAGTAGACGCACGGTTTCTCTGCAGTGGTGTTTCTGCAGTAGGATACAACACATACATTATGTGACTATGGGTTCCTCGGGAACCCAGATGGAAGCTCGAAGTCGCGATCGACACAGACGTGGTTCGCCGAGATTCGTGTATGCCTTTCCTTTGGCGAAGTCACATACTTTCGCAAACCCTTCTATCTTCGTGACACATGGTGTTCGTTGAGAAAAGCCCTCCATCAGAAGTTGTGCCGCGAGTGAGGTATATCACCCTTCCTTGCCCTCCGTTTCCTTTCACACTTGGCTTCAAGCCGCTTCGTTCCTTAGCAAAGAAGAAGGGCAGTCGAAGGACCGCACCTCCACAGCGTTGTTTCTTGGAGTTAAGTGTATAGCACGTCCGTTACGCTTCCTCCCACTTCCAGACACACACCTCTCTAGGGGACAACGAGTGTGTTGGTGGTCACGTTCGACCCACATTTCTCTTCACAATTCAGCGTGTGGCATTTTCCTTGTGTTTTCACACAATGTACCGACAGCGCTTCTATCTTCCCGAAACAAGATCTGAGTTGGGAGAAGCTTTCGACACAAGTTCTTTCCCAAGCAGGGCTCTATGGCACAGTAACTTGCGCCTTCACTTTTAACGTGGGACATTTCCTCCGTCTTCTTCCCTGTAGATGGTAGTGGGAAGACTATTGCTCTACCGTTTTGTTTCTTGAGAGGTGAGTGCAAGACCCTCACACACATATCTCAAAAGGCTTCGCGCTTCGCGAACCAAGGGGTTAGCACGAAATCATGTTTGACGCGGCCTCGTTTCTCTGAGTTCAGTGGAAGGCTCTGCTGACGCTAGCTCACGTACATTTGAAGGCCCTTCCAAATTCGTGACCCAAGACTTTGGTGGAGAGAAGCCCTCCACACAACGTGTTCCCCACTGTGGTGTATCTCGCATTCCGTCTCTTTTCTCTCGCCCTAAGCTTTAACACGGCGCTTCCATCCGTAGGGAAAGAGCTGGTCGTCGACGGACGGCAACCCTCTAGATTTGTCCTTAGAGTTAAACACCCGTAGGCAATCTTCCCTATGCTTCCTCACATCATACATTTCCATACTCACCCTTCTTCGTGGAACGACGGGCGGCACATTCGAAACGGACAGCTCACTCTAGGGCACGTCCCTCGTGCCTTCACGCCCACGGCGGAAAACACTTTTATCTTCCTGAAACCATATGATAGCTGAGGGAAGACTTCTTCACAAGGGGTTTGTCAAGCACCGTCCCAGGACACATTCTTTATGCCTTCACACGTTCGCGCCAGAATGCCGCTCATACGTAGGCGTACGGCTTTCCAGGGTTTCCTTCTCAGACTTAAAGGCATGACCTTTTCCCTCTGCTCTCTCTCGTACTCTTGAAAACATTTCTCACGGAACAAGGTTTGAACCGGGAGAGACAATCTCCACTCCTTATTTCCGTGGCGCAGGCATGGGGCACATGCCTTGCGCTGTCACACTTACCTTGGAATAGACTACCATTTTCAGGGAAGAGGTTGGGAGAAACACGGTTTCTCTGCAGTGGTGTTTCTTCAGACCGACGTGCACGCCGCCTGTTTAGGGCTCCACACGTTCATGTTGTGACTAGGTTTTCCCCGTGAAGCCAGATGGAAGCTCGAAGGCGCGGTTTGACACAGACTTGTTTCGCACAGTGTAGTCTGTGGCTTTCCTTTGGCGAACTCACGTACGTTTGAAAACCCTTCTAGCGTCGTGAGCCGTGGTGTTCATTGAGAGAAGCCCTCCATACAAAGTGGTTCCCCGAGTAAGGTATAGCAGGCTTTTCCTCTGCTTCCGTTCACACTCGGCGTCAAGCTGCTTCGATCCTTAGGAAAGGAGGCGGGGAGTCGAAGGACGGCTCCTCCACAGCATTGTCTCTTAGACTTAAGTGTACAGCTCGTTCCTTACGCTTCCTCCCATTTCCAGACACACACCTCCCTAGGGGACAACTTGTTAGTTGGTGGTCGCATTCGACCCACATTTTCCTTCACCATTCAGCCTATGGCATTGTCCTTACGCTTTCACACGAAGTCCTGAAAACGCTTCTCTCTTCCCGAAGCAAGATCTGGGTTGACAGGAGCTTGAGACACAACTCCTCTCTCAAACAGTGGTAGACGGCCCAGCATTTGTGCCTTCACTTTGAACGTCGGAAAGTTCTTCCAACTTCTTCCCCGGAGGCGGTAGTGGAAAGACTAGTTCCCTACAGTTTGGTTTCGTGAGAGGTGAGTGTAAGACGCCTACCTTATATAGCAACGCACATGTCTCCAAAGGCTTCTTTCTTCAAGCACCACGATGTTAGCGCGAAAGCCTGTTTGACATGGCCTTGTTTCTCAGAATTCAGTGTCAGGCTACTACTGCTACTGAGGCTAGCCCACGTACATTGCAAGACCCATCCACCTCCATGACACAGGACGTAATGGAGAGAAACCCTCCGCACAACGTGTTCCTCACTGTGCGGTATCGCGCGTTCCATCTCTTTTCGTTCACACGAGGTTTAAGGAGCGGCTTCGCATCCTTACGAGAAGAGATGGTAGTCGAAGGACGGGAACCCTCGAGACTTGTTCTTAGAGTTAAACAAACGCATGCCATCTTCCTTATGCTTCCGCAGTCATCCATTTCCATACACATCCTTCTTCGTGTAACGACGGCAGGCACCTTCGAAGCGGAGAGCGAAGTCTCGTCTACGTCCCTTATGCCTTCACACCCACTACGGAAAACAGTTTCCTCCTACGGAAACGATACGGCAGTTGAGGGAAGCCTTCTTCACAAGTGGTTTCTCGAGCACCGTCACAGGGCACATTCTAGATGCCTTCACCATGTCACGCGAAAGTGCTTCCCCGACTTACGTGTATGGCTTTCCTGACGGGTCTCCTTCTCACGCTTCAAACCATGACCTTTTCCATCTGCTCTCTCTCATACTCTTGGAAACGCTTCTCACGGAACAGGATTCCAATCGCGACAGACATTTACACTAGTTACTTCCGTGGCACAGGCACGGGGCACATTCCTTGCGATTTCCCACTTCCATTGCAAAAGTCTACCAGTTTCAGGGAAGGTGATAGTAGACGCACGGTTTCTCTGCAGTGGTGTTTCTGCAGTAGGATACAACACATACATTATGTGACTATGGGTTCCTCGGGAACCCAGATGGAAGCTCGAAGTCGCGATCGACACAGACGTGGTTCGCCGAGATTCGTGTATGCCTTTCCTTTGGCGAAGTCACATACTTTCGCAAACCCTTCTATCTTCGTGACACATGGTGTTCGTTGAGAAAAGCCCTCCATCAGAAGTTGTGCCGCGAGTGAGGCATATCACCCTTCCTTGCCCTCCGTTTCCTTTCACACTTGG
The DNA here is from genome assembly GCF_037043125.1 of Eumetopias jubatus. Classification (NCBI taxonomy): domain Eukaryota; kingdom Metazoa; phylum Chordata; class Mammalia; order Carnivora; family Otariidae; genus Eumetopias; species Eumetopias jubatus. The sequence goes on from NW_028274992.1 coordinate 42,989, forward strand.
CTTCAAGCCGCTTCGTTCCTTAGCAAAGAAGAAGGGCAGTCGAAGGACCGCACCTCCACAGCGTTGTTTCTTGGAGTTAAGTGTATAGCACGTCCGTTACGCTTCCTCCCACTTCCAGACACACACCTCTCTAGGGGACAACGAGTGTGTTGGTGGTCACGTTCGACCCACATTTCTCTTCACAATTCAGCGTGTGGCATTTTCCTTGTGTTTTCACACAAAGTACCGACAGCGCTTCTATCTTCCCGAAACAAGATCTGAGTTGGGAGAAGCTTTCGACACAAGTTCTTTCCCAAGCAGGGCTCTATGGCACAGTAACTTGCGCCTTCACTTTTAACGTGGGACATTTCCTCCGTCTTCTTCCCTGTAGATGGTAGTGGGAAGACTATTGCTCTACCGTTTTGTTTCTTGAGAGGTGAGTGCAAGACCCTCACACACATATCTCAAAAGGCTTCGCGCTTCGCGAACCAAGGGGTTAGCACGAAATCATGTTTGACGCGGCCTCGTTTCTCTGAGTTCAGTGGAAGGCTCTGCTGACGCTAGCTCACGTACATTTGAAGGCCCTTCCAAATTCGTGACCCAAGACTTTGGTGGAGAGAAGCCCTCCACACAACGTGTTCCCCACTGTGGTGTATCTCGCATTCCGTCTCTTTTCTCTCGCCCTAAGCTTTAACACGGCGCTTCCATCCGTAGGGAAAGAGCTGGTCGTCGACGGACGGCAACCCTCTAGATTTGTCCTTAGAGTTAAACACCCGTAGGCAATCTTCCCTATGCTTCCTCACATCATACATTTCCATACTCACCCTTCTTCGTGGAACGACGGGCGGCACATTCGAAACGGACAGCTCACTCTAGGGCACGTCCCTCGTGCCTTCACGCCCACGGCGGAAAACACTTTTATCTTCCTGAAACCATATGATAGCTGAGGGAAGACTTCTTCACAAGGGGTTTGTCAAGCACCGTCCCAGGACACATTCTTTATGCCTTCACACGTTCGCGCCAGAATGCCGCTCATACGTAGGCGTACGGCTTTCCAGGGTTTCCTTCTCAGACTTAAAGGCATGACCTTTTCCCTCTGCTCTCTCTCGTACTCTTGAAAACATTTCTCACGGAACAAGGTTTGAACCGGGAGAGACAATCTCCACTCCTTATTTCCGTGGCGCAGGCATGGGGCACATGCCTTGCGCTGTCACACTTACCTTGGAATAGACTACCATTTTCAGGGAAGAGGTTGGGAGAAACACGGTTTCTCTGCAGTGGTGTTTCTTCAGACCGACGTGCACGCCGCCTGTTTAGGGCTCCACACGTTCATGTTGTGACTAGGTTTTCCCCGTGAAGCCAGATGGAAGCTCGAAGGCGCGGTTTGACACAGACTTGTTTCGCACAGTGTAGTCTGTGGCTTTCCTTTGGCGAACTCACGTACGTTTGAAAACCCTTCTAGCGTCGTGAGCCGTGGTGTTCATTGAGAGAAGCCCTCCATACAAAGTGGTTCCCCGAGTAAGGTATAGCAGGCTTTTCCTCTGCTTCCGTTCACACTCGGCGTCAAGCTGCTTCGATCCTTAGGAAAGGAGGCGGGGAGTCGAAGGACGGCTCCTCCACAGCATTGTCTCTTAGACTTAAGTGTACAGCTCGTTCCTTACGCTTCCTCCCATTTCCAGACACACACCTCCCTAGGGGACAACTTGTTAGTTGGTGGTCGCATTCGACCCACATTTTCCTTCACCATTCAGCCTATGGCATTGTCCTTACGCTTTCACACGAAGTCCTGAAAACGCTTCTCTCTTCCCGAAGCAAGATCTGGGTTGACAGGAGCTTGAGACACAACTCCTCTCTCAAACAGTGGTAGACGGCCCAGCATTTGTGCCTTCACTTTGAACGTCGGAAAGTTCTTCCAACTTCTTCCCCGGAGGCGGTAGTGGAAAGACTAGTTCCCTACAGTTTGGTTTCGTGAGAGGTGAGTGTAAGACGCCTACCTTATATAGCAACGCACATGTCTCCAAAGGCTTCTTTCTTCAAGCACCACGATGTTAGCGCGAAAGCCTGTTTGACATGGCCTTGTTTCTCAGAATTCAGTGTCAGGCTACTACTGCTACTGAGGCTAGCCCACGTACATTGCAAGACCCATCCACCTCCATGACACAGGACGTAATGGAGAGAAACCCTCCGCACAACGTGTTCCTCACTGTGCGGTATCGCGCGTTCCATCTCTTTTCGTTCACACGAGGTTTAAGGAGCGGCTTCGCATCCTTACGAGAAGAGATGGTAGTCGAAGGACGGGAACCCTCGAGACTTGTTCTTAGAGTTAAACAAACGCATGCCATCTTCCTTATGCTTCCGCAGTCATCCATTTCCATACACATCCTTCTTCGTGTAACGACGGCAGGCACCTTCGAAGCGGAGAGCGAAGTCTCGTCTACGTCCCTTATGCCTTCACACCCACTACGGAAAACAGTTTCCTCCTACGGAAACGATACGGCAGTTGAGGGAAGCCTTCTTCACAAGTGGTTTCTCGAGCACCGTCACAGGGCACATTCTAGATGCCTTCACCATGTCACGCGAAAGTGCTTCCCCGACTTACGTGTATGGCTTTCCTGACGGGTCTCCTTCTCACGCTTCAAACCATGACCTTTTCCATCTGCTCTCTCTCATACTCTTGGAAACGCTTCTCACGGAACAGGATTCCAATCGCGACAGACATTTACACTAGTTACTTCCGTGGCACAGGCACGGGGCACATTCCTTGCGATTTCCCACTTCCATTGCAAAAGTCTACCAGTTTCAGGGAAGGTGATAGTAGACGCACGGTTTCTCTGCAGTGGTGTTTCTGCAGTAGGATACAACACATACATTATGTGACTATGGGTTCCTCGGGAACCCAGATGGAAGCTCGAAGTCGCGATCGACACAGACGTGGTTCGCCGAGATTCGTGTATGCCTTTCCTTTGGCGAAGTCACATACTTTCGCAAACCCTTCTATCTTCGTGACACATGGTGTTCGTTGAGAAAAGCCCTCCATCAGAAGTTGTGCCGCGAGTGAGGCATATCACCCTTCCTTGCCCTCCGTTTCCTTTCACACTTGGCTTCAAGCCGCTTCGTTCCTTAGCAAAGAAGAAGGGCAGTCGAAGGACCGCACCTCCACAGCGTTGTTTCTTGGAGTTAAGTGTATAGCACGTCCGTTACGCTTCCTCCCACTTCCAGACACACACCTCTCTAGGGGACAACGAGTGTGTTGGTGGTCACGTTCGACCCACATTTCTCTTCACAATTCAGCGTGTGGCATTTTCCTTGTGTTTTCACACAAAGTACCGACAGCGCTTCTATCTTCCCGAAACAAGATCTGAGTTGGGAGAAGCTTTCGACACAAGTTCTTTCCCAAGCAGGGCTCTATGGCACAGTAACTTGCGCCTTCACTTTTAACGTGGGACATTTCCTCCGTCTTCTTCCCTGTAGATGGTAGTGGGAAGACTATTGCTCTACCGTTTTGTTTCTTGAGAGGTGAGTGCAAGACCCTCACACACATATCTCAAAAGGCTTCGCGCTTCGCGAACCAAGGGGTTAGCACGAAATCATGTTTGACGCGGCCTCGTTTCTCTGAGTTCAGTGGAAGGCTCTGCTGACGCTAGCTCACGTACATTTGAAGGCCCTTCCAAATTCGTGACCCAAGACTTTGGTGGAGAGAAGCCCTCCACACAACGTGTTCCCCACTGTGGTGTATCTCGCATTCCGTCTCTTTTCTCTCGCCCTAAGCTTTAACACGGCGCTTCCATCCGTAGGGAAAGAGCTGGTCGTCGACGGACGGCAACCCTCTAGATTTGTCCTTAGAGTTAAACACCCGTAGGCAATCTTCCCTATGCTTCCTCACATCATACATTTCCATACTCACCCTTCTTCGTGGAACGACGGGCGGCACATTCGAAACGGACAGCTCACTCTAGGGCACGTCCCTCGTGCCTTCACGCCCACGGCGGAAAACACTTTTATCTTCCTGAAACCATATGATAGCTGAGGGAAGACTTCTTCACAAGGGGTTTGTCAAGCACCGTCCCAGGACACATTCTTTATGCCTTCACACGTTCGCGCCAGAATGCCGCTCATACGTAGGCGTACGGCTTTCCAGGGTTTCCTTCTCAGACTTAAAGGCATGACCTTTTCCCTCTGCTCTCTCTCGTACTCTTGAAAACATTTCTCACGGAACAAGGTTTGAACCGGGAGAGACAATCTCCACTCCTTATTTCCGTGGCGCAGGCATGGGGCACATGCCTTGCGCTGTCACACTTACCTTGGAATAGACTACCATTTTCAGGGAAGAGGTTGGGAGAAACACGGTTTCTCTGCAGTGGCGTTTCTTCAGACCGACGTGCACGCCGCCTGTTTAGGGCTCCACACGTTCATGTTGTGACTAGGTTTTCCCCGTGAAGCCAGATGGAAGCTCGAAGGCGCGGTTTGACACAGACTTGTTTCGCACAGTGTAGTCTGTGGCTTTCCTTTGGCGAACTCACGTACGTTTGAAAACCCTTCTAGCGTCGTGAGCCGTGGTGTTCATTGAGAGAAGCCCTCCATACAAAGTGGTTCCCCGAGTAAGGTATAGCAGGCTTTTCCTCTGCTTCCGTTCACACTCGGCGTCAAGCTGCTTCGATCCTTAGGAAAGGAGGCGGGGAGTCGAAGGACCGCTCCTCCACAGCATTGTCTCTTAGACTTAAGTGTACAGCTCGTTCCTTACGCTTCCTCCCATTTCCAGACACACACCTCCCTAGGGGACAACTTGTTAGTTGGTGGTCGCATTCGACCCACATTTTCCTTCACCATTCAGCCTATGGCATTGTCCTTACGCTTTCACACGAAGTCCTGAAAACGCTTCTCTCTTCCCGAAGCAAGATCTGGGTTGACAGGAGCTTGAGACACAACTCCTCTCTCAAACAGTGGTAGACGGCCCAGCATTTGTGCCTTCACTTTGAACGTCGGAAAGTTCTTCCAACTTCTTCCCCGGAGGCGGTAGTGGAAAGACTAGTTCCCTACAGTTTGGTTTCGTGAGAGGTGAGTGTAAGACGCCTACCTTATATAGCAACGCACATGTCTCCAAAGGCTTCTTTCTTCAAGCACCACGATGTTAGCGCGAAAGCCTGTTTGACATGGCCTTGTTTCTCAGAATTCAGTGTCAGGCTACTACTGCTACTGAGGCTAGCCCACGTACATTGCAAGACCCATCCACCTCCATGACACAGGACGTAATGGAGAGAAACCCTCCGCACAACGTGTTCCTCACTGTGCGGTATCGCGCGTTCCATCTCTTTTCGTTCACACGAGGTTTAAGGAGCGGCTTCGCATCCTTACGAGAAGAGATGGTAGTCGAAGGACGGGAACCCTCGAGACTTGTTCTTAGAGTTAAACAAACGCATGCCATCTTCCTTATGCTTCCGCAGTCATCCATTTCCATACACATCCTTCTTCGTGTAACGACGGCAGGCACCTTCGAAGCGGAGAGCGAAGTCTCGTCTACGTCCCTTATGCCTTCACACCCACTACGGAAAACAGTTTCCTCCTACGGAAACGATACGGCAGTTGAGGGAAGCCTTCTTCACAAGTGGTTTCTCGAGCACCGTCACAGGGCACATTCTAGATGCCTTCACCATGTCACGCGAAAGTGCTTCCCCGACTTACGTGTATGGCTTTCCTGACGGGTCTCCTTCTCACGCTTCAAACCATGACCTTTTCCATCTGCTCTCTCTCATACTCTTGGAAACGCTTCTCACGGAACAGGATTCCAATCGCGACAGACATTTACACTAGTTACTTCCGTGGCACAGGCACGGGGCACATTCCTTGCGATTTCCCACTTCCATTGCAAAAGTCTACCAGTTTCAGGGAAGGTGATAGTAGACGCACGGTTTCTCTGCAGTGGTGTTTCTGCAGTAGGATACAACACATACATTATGTGACTATGGGTTCCTCGGGAACCCAGATGGAAGCTCGAAGTCGCGATCGACACAGACGTGGTTCGCCGAGATTCGTGTATGCCTTTCCTTTGGCGAAGTCACATACTTTCGCAAACCCTTCTATCTTCGTGACACATGGTGTTCGTTGAGAAAAGCCCTCCATCAGAAGTTGTGCCGCGAGTGAGGCATATCACCCTTCCTTGCCCTCCGTTTCCTTTCACACTTGGCTTCAAGCCGCTTCGTTCCTTAGCAAAGAAGAAGGGCAGTCGAAGGACCGCACCTCCACAGCGTTGTTTCTTGGAGTTAAGTGTATAGCACGTCCGTTACGCTTCCTCCCACTTCCAGACACACACCTCTCTAGGGGACAACGAGTGTGTTGGTGGTCACGTTCGACCCACATTTCTCTTCACAATTCAGCGTGTGGCATTTTCCTTGTGTTTTCACACAAAGTACCGACAGCGCTTCTATCTTCCCGAAACAAGATCTGAGTTGGGAGAAGCTTTCGACACAAGTTCTTTCCCAAGCAGGGCTCTATGGCACAGTAACTTGCGCCTTCACTTTTAACGTGGGACATTTCCTCCGTCTTCTTCCCTGTAGATGGTAGTGGGAAGACTATTGCTCTACCGTTTTGTTTCTTGAGAGGTGAGTGCAAGACCCTCACACACATATCTCAAAAGGCTTCGCGCTTCGCGAACCAAGGGGTTAGCACGAAATCATGTTTGACGCGGCCTCGTTTCTCTGAGTTCAGTGGAAGGCTCTGCTGACGCTAGCTCACGTACATTTGAAGGCCCTTCCAAATTCGTGACCCAAGACTTTGGTGGAGAGAAGCCCTCCACACAACGTGTTCCCCACTGTGGTGTATCTCGCATTCCGTCTCTTTTCTCTCGCCCTAAGCTTTAACACGGCGCTTCCATCCGTAGGGAAAGAGCTGGTCGTCGACGGACGGCAACCCTCTAGATTTGTCCTTAGAGTTAAACACCCGTAGGCAATCTTCCCTATGCTTCCTCACATCATACATTTCCATACTCACCCTTCTTCGTGGAACGACGGGCGGCACATTCGAAACGGACAGCTCACTCTAGGGCACGTCCCTCGTGCCTTCACGCCCACGGCGGAAAACACTTTTATCTTCCTGAAACCATATGATAGCTGAGGGAAGACTTCTTCACAAGGGGTTTGTCAAGCACCGTCCCAGGACACATTCTTTATGCCTTCAGACGTTCGCGCCAGAATGCCGCTCATACGTAGGCGTACGGCTTTCCAGGGTTTCCTTCTCAGACTTAAAGGCATGACCTTTTCCCTCTGCTCTCTCTCGTACTCTTGAAAACATTTCTCACGGAACAAGGTTTGAACCGGGAGAGACAATCTCCACTCCTTATTTCCGTGGCGCAGGCATGGGGCACATGCCTTGCGCTGTCACACTTACCTTGGAATAGACTACCATTTTCAGGGAAGAGGTTGGGAGAAACACGGTTTCTCTGCAGTGGCGTTTCTTCAGACCGACGTGCACGCCGCCTGTTTAGGGCTCCACACGTTCATGTTGTGACTAGGTTTTCCCCGTGAAGCCAGATGGAAGCTCGAAGGCGCGGTTTGACACAGACTTGTTTCGCACAGTGTAGTCTGTGGCTTTCCTTTGGCGAACTCACGTACGTTTGAAAACCCTTCTAGCGTCGTGAGCCGTGGTGTTCATTGAGAGAAGCCCTCCATACAAAGTGGTTCCCCGAGTAAGGTATAGCAGGCTTTTCCTCTGCTTCCGTTCACACTCGGCGTCAAGCTGCTTCGATCCTTAGGAAAGGAGGCGGGGAGTCGAAGGACCGCTCCTCCACAGCATTGTCTCTTAGACTTAAGTGTACAGCTCGTTCCTTACGCTTCCTCCCATTTCCAGACACACACCTCCCTAGGGGACAACTTGTTAGTTGGTGGTCGCATTCGACCCACATTTTCCTTCACCATTCAGCCTATGGCATTGTCCTTACGCTTTCACACGAAGTCCTGAAAACGCTTCTCTCTTCCCGAAGCAAGATCTGGGTTGACAGGAGCTTGAGACACAACTCCTCTCTCAAACAGTGGTAGACGGCCCAGCATTTGTGCCTTCACTTTGAACGTCGGAAAGTTCTTCCAACTTCTTCCCCGGAGGCGGTAGTGGAAAGACTAGTTCCCTACAGTTTGGTTTCGTGAGAGGTGAGTGTAAGACGCCTACCTTATATAGCAACGCACATGTCTCCAAAGGCTTCTTTCTTCAAGCACCACGATGTTAGCGCGAAAGCCTGTTTGACATGGCCTTGTTTCTCAGAATTCAGTGTCAGGCTACTACTGCTACTGAGGCTAGCCCACGTACATTGCAAGACCCATCCACCTCCATGACACAGGACGTAATGGAGAGAAACCCTCCGCACAACGTGTTCCTCACTGTGCGGTATCGCGCGTTCCATCTCTTTTCGTTCACACGAGGTTTAAGGAGCGGCTTCGCATCCTTACGAGAAGAGATGGTAGTCGAAGGACGGGAACCCTCGAGACTTGTTCTTAGAGTTAAACAAACGCATGCCATCTTCCTTATGCTTCCGCAGTCATCCATTTCCATACACATCCTTCTTCGTGTAACGACGGCAGGCACCTTCGAAGCGGAGAGCGAAGTCTCGTCTACGTCCCTTATGCCTTCACACCCACTACGGAAAACAGTTTCCTCCTACGGAAACGATACGGCAGTTGAGGGAAGCCTTCTTCACAAGTGGTTTCTCGAGCACCGTCACAGGGCACATTCTAGATGCCTTCACCATGTCACGCGAAAGTGCTTCCCCGACTTACGTGTATGGCTTTCCTGACGGGTCTCCTTCTCACGCTTCAAACCATGACCTTTTCCATCTGCTCTCTCTCATACTCTTGGAAACGCTTCTCACGGAACAGGATTCCAATCGCGACAGACATTTACACTAGTTACTTCCGTGGCACAGGCACGGGGCACATTCCTTGCGATTTCCCACTTCCATTGCAAAAGTCTACCAGTTTCAGGGAAGGTGATAGTAGACGCACGGTTTCTCTGCAGTGGTGTTTCTGCAGTAGGATACAACACATACATTATGTGACTATGGGTTCCTCGGGAACCCAGATGGAAGCTCGAAGTCGCGATCGACACAGACGTGGTTCGCCGAGATTCGTGTATGCCTTTCCTTTGGCGAAGTCACATACTTTCGCAAACCCTTCTATCTTCGTGACACATGGTGTTCGTTGAGAAAAGCCCTCCATCAGAAGTTGTGCCGCGAGTGAGGCATATCACCCTTCCTTGCCCTCCGTTTCCTTTCACACTTGGCTTCAAGCCGCTTCGTTCCTTAGCAAAGAAGAAGGGCAGTCGAAGGACCGCACCTCCACAGCGTTGTTTCTTGGAGTTAAGTGTATAGCACGTCCGTTACGCTTCCTCCCACTTCCAGACACACACCTCTCTAGGGGACAACGAGTGTGTTGGTGGTCACGTTCGACCCACATTTCTCTTCACAATTCAGCGTGTGGCATTTTCCTTGTGTTTTCACACAAAGTACCGACAGCGCTTCTATCTTCCCGAAACAAGATCTGAGTTGGGAGAAGCTTTCGACACAAGTTCTTTCCCAAGCAGGGCTCTATGGCACAGTAACTTGCGCCTTCACTTTTAACGTGGGACATTTCCTCCGTCTTCTTCCCTGTAGATGGTAGTGGGAAGACTATTGCTCTACCGTTTTGTTTCTTGAGAGGTGAGTGCAAGACCCTCACACACATATCTCAAAAGGCTTCGCGCTTCGCGAACCAAGGGGTTAGCACGAAATCATGTTTGACGCGGCCTCGTTTCTCTGAGTTCAGTGGAAGGCTCTGCTGACGCTAGCTCACGTACATTTGAAGGCCCTTCCAAATTCGTGACCCAAGACTTTGGTGGAGAGAAGCCCTCCACACAACGTGTTCCCCACTGTGGTGTATCTCGCATTCCGTCTCTTTTCTCTCGCCCTAAGCTTTAACACGGCGCTTCCATCCGTAGGGAAAGAGCTGGTCGTCGACGGACGGCAACCCTCTAGATTTGTCCTTAGAGTTAAACACCCGTAGGCAATCTTCCCTATGCTTCCTCACATCATACATTTCCATACTCACCCTTCTTCGTGGAACGACGGGCGGCACATTCGAAACGGACAGCTCACTCTAGGGCACGTCCCTCGTGCCTTCGCGCCCACGGCGGAAAACACTTTTATCTTCCTGAAACCATATGATAGCTGAGGGAAGACTTCTTCACAAGGGGTTTGTCAAGCACCGTCCCAGGACACATTCTTTATGCCTTCACACGTTCGCGCCAGAATGCCGCTCATACGTAGGCGTACGGCTTTCCAGGGTTTCCTTCTCAGACTTAAAGGCATGACCTTTTCCCTCTGCTCTCTCTCGTACTCTTGAAAACATTTCTCACGGAACAAGGTTTGAACCGGGAGAGACAATCTCCACTCCTTATTTCCGTGGCGCAGGCATGGGGCACATGCCTTGCGCTGTCACACTTACCTTGGAATAGACTACCATTTTCAGGGAAGAGGTTGGGAGAAACACGGTTTCTCTGCAGTGGTGTTTCTTCAGACCGACGTGCACGCCGCCTGTTTAGGGCTCCACACGTTCATGTTGTGACTAGGTTTTCCCCGTGAAGCCAGATGGAAGCTCGAAGGCGCGGTTTGACACAGACTTGTTTCGCACAGTGTAGTCTGTGGCTTTCCTTTGGCGAACTCACGTACGTTTGAAAACCCTTCTAGCGTCGTGAGCCGTGGTGTTCATTGAGAGAAGCCCTCCATACAAAGTGGTTCCCCGAGTAAGGTATAGCAGGCTTTTCCTCTGCTTCCGTTCACACTCGGCGTCAAGCTGCTTCGATCCTTAGGAAAGGAGGCGGGGAGTCGAAGGACGGCTCCTCCACAGCATTGTCTCTTAGACTTAAGTGTACAGCTCGTTCCTTACGCTTCCTCCCATTTCCAGACACACACCTCCCTAGGGGACAACTTGTTAGTTGGTGGTCGCATTCGACCCACATTTTCCTTCACCATTCAGCCTATGGCATTGTCCTTACGCTTTCACACGAAGTCCTGAAAACGCTTCTCTCTTCCCGAAGCAAGATCTGGGTTGACAGGAGCTTGAGACACAACTCCTCTCTCAAACAGTGGTAGACGGCCCAGCATTTGTGCCTTCACTTTGAACGTCGGAAAGTTCTTCCAACTTCTTCCCCGGAGGCGGTAGTGGAAAGACTAGTTCCCTACAGTTTGGTTTCGTGAGAGGTGAGTGTAAGACGCCTACCTTATATAGCAACGCACATGTCTCCAAAGGCTTCTTTCTTCAAGCACCACGATGTTAGCGCGAAAGCCTGTTTGACATGGCCTTGTTTCTCAGAATTCAGTGCCAGGCTACTACTGCTACTGAGGCTAGCCCACGTACATTGCAAGACCCATCCACCTCCATGACACAGGACGTAATGGAGAGAAACCCTCCGCACAACGTGTTCCTCACTGTGCGGTATCGCGCGTTCCATCTCTTTTCGTTCACACGAGGTTTAAGGAGCGGCTTCGCATCCTTACGAGAAGAGATGGTAGTCGAAGGACGGGAACCCTCGAGACTTGTTCTTAGAGTTAAACAAACGCATGCCATCTTCCTTATGCTTCCGCAGTCATCCATTTCCATACACATCCTTCTTCGTGTAACGACGGCAGGCACCTTCGAAGCGGAGAGCGAAGTCTCGTCTACGTCCCTTATGCCTTCACACCCACTACGGAAAACAGTTTCCTCCTACGGAAACGATACGGCAGTTGAGGGAAGCCTTCTTCACAAGTGGTTTCTCGAGCACCGTCACAGGGCACATTCTAGATGCCTTCACCATGTCAGGCGAAAGTGCTTCCCCGACTTACGTGTATGGCTTTCCTGACGGGTCTCCTTCTCACGCTTCAAACCATGACCTTTTCCATCTGCTCTCTCTCATACTCTTGGAAACGCTTCTCACGGAACAGGATTCCAATCGCGACAGACATTTACACTAGTTACTTCCGTGGCACAGGCACGGGGCACATTCCTTGCGATTTCCCACTTCCATTGCAAAAGTCTACCAGTTTCAGGGAAGGTGATAGTAGACGCACGGTTTCTCTGCAGTGGTGTTTCTGCAGTAGGATACAACACATACATTATGTGACTATGGGTTCCTCGGGAACCCAGATGGAAGCTCGAAGTCGCGATCGACACAGACGTGGTTCGCCGAGATTCGTGTATGCCTTTCCTTTGGCGAAGTCACATACTTTCGCAAACCCTTCTATCTTCGTGACACATGGTGTTCGTTGAGAAAAGCCCTCCATCAGAAGTTGTGCCGCGAGTGAGGTATATCACCCTTCCTTGCCCTCCGTTTCCTTTCACACTTGGCTTCAAGCCGCTTCGTTCCTTAGCAAAGAAGAAGGGCAGTCGAAGGACCGCACCTCCACAGCGTTGTTTCTTGGAGTTAAGTGTATAGCACGTCCGTTACGCTTCCTCCCACTTCCAGACACACACCTCTCTAGGGGACAACGAGTGTGTTGGTGGTCACGTTCGACCCACATTTCTCTTCACAATTCAGCGTGTGGCATTTTCCTTGTGTTTTCACACAAAGTACCGACAGCGCTTCTATCTTCCCGAAACAAGATCTGAGTTGGGAGAAGCTTTCGACACAAGTTCTTTCCCAAGCAGGGCTCTATGGCACAGTAACTTGCGCCTTCACTTTTAACGTGGGACATTTCCTCCGTCTTCTTCCCTGTAGATGGTAGTGGGAAGACTATTGCTCTACCGTTTTGTTTCTTGAGAGGTGAGTGCAAGACCCTCACACACATATCTCAAAAGGCTTCGCGCTTCGCGAACCAAGGGGTTAGCACGAAATCATGTTTGACGCGGCCTCGTTTCTCTGAGTTCAGTGGAAGGCTCTGCTGACGCTAGCTCACGTACATTTGAAGGCCCTTCCAAATTCGTGACCCAAGACTTTGGTGGAGAGAAGCCCTCCACACAACGTGTTCCCCACTGTGGTGTATCTCGCATTCCGTCTCTTTTCTCTCGCCCTAAGCTTTAACACGGCGCTTCCATCCGTAGGGAAAGAGCTGGTCGTCGACGGACGGCAACCCTCTAGATTTGTCCTTAGAGTTAAACACCCGTAGGCAATCTTCCCTATGCTTCCTCACATCATACATTTCCATACTCACCCTTCTTCGTGGAACGACGGGCGGCACATTCGAAACGGACAGCTCACTCTAGGGCACGTCCCTCGTGCCTTCGCGCCCACGGCGGAAAACACTTTTATCTTCCTGAAACCATATGATAGCTGAGGGAAGACTTCTTCACAAGGGGTTTGTCAAGCACCGTCCCAGGACACATTCTTTATGCCTTCACACGTTCGCGCCAGAATGCCGCTCATACGTAGGCGTACGGCTTTCCAGGGTTTCCTTCTCAGACTTAAAGGCATGACCTTTTCCCTCTGCTCTCTCTCGTACTCTTGAAAACATTTCTCACGGAACAAGGTTTGAACCGGGAGAGACAATCTCCACTCCTTATTTCCGTGGCGCAGGCATGGGGCACATGCCTTGCGCTGTCACACTTACCTTGGAATAGACTACCATTTTCAGGGAAGAGGTTGGGAGAAACACGGTTTCTCTGCAGTGGTGTTTCTTCAGACCGACGTGCACGCCGCCTGTTTAGGGCTCCACACGTTCATGTTGTGACTAGGTTTTCCCCGTGAAGCCAGATGGAAGCTCGAAGGCGCGGTTTGACACAGACTTGTTTCGCACAGTGTAGTCTGTGGCTTTCCTTTGGCGAACTCACGTACGTTTGAAAACCCTTCTAGCGTCGTGAGCCGTGGTGTTCATTGAGAGAAGCCCTCCATACAAAGTGGTTCCCCGAGTAAGGTATAGCAGGCTTTTCCTCTGCTTCCGTTCACACTCGGCGTCAAGCTGCTTCGATCCTTAGGAAAGGAGGCGGGGAGTCGAAGGACCGCTCCTCCACAGCATTGTCTCTTAGACTTAAGTGTACAGCTCGTTCCTTACGCTTCCTCCCATTTCCAGACACACACCTCCCTAGGGGACAACTTGTTAGTTGGTGGTCGCATTCGACCCACATTTTCCTTCACCATTCAGCCTATGGCATTGTCCTTACGCTTTCACACGAAGTCCTGAAAACGCTTCTCTCTTCCCGAAGCAAGATCTGGGTTGACAGGAGCTTGAGACACAACTCCTCTCTCAAACAGTGGTAGACGGCCCAGCATTTGTGCCTTCACTTTGAACGTCGGAAAGTTCTTCCAACTTCTTCCCCGGAGGCGGTAGTGGAAAGACTAGTTCCCTACAGTTTGGTTTCGTGAGAGGTGAGTGTAAGACGCCTACCTTATATAGCAACGCACATGTCTCCAAAGGCTTCTTTCTTCAAGCACCACGATGTTAGCGCGAAAGCCTGTTTGACATGGCCTTGTTTCTCAGAATTCAGTGTCAGGCTACTACTGCTACTGAGGCTAGCCCACGTACATTGCAAGACCCATCCACCTCCATGACACAGGACGTAATGGAGAGAAACCCTCCGCACAACGTGTTCCTCACTGTGCGGTATCGCGCGTTCCATCTCTTTTCGTTCACACGAGGTTTAAGGAGCGGCTTCGCATCCTTACGAGAAGAGATGGTAGTCGAAGGACGGGAACCCTCGAGACTTGTTCTTAGAGTTAAACAAACGCATGCCATCTTCCTTATGCTTCCGCAGTCATCCATTTCCATACACATCCTTCTTCGTGTAACGACGGCAGGCACCTTCGAAGCGGAGAGCGAAGTCTCGTCTACGTCCCTTATGCCTTCACACCCACTACGGAAAACAGTTTCCTCCTACGGAAACGATACGGCAGTTGAGGGAAGCCTTCTTCACAAGTGGTTTCTCGAGCACCGTCACAGGGCACATTCTAGATGCCTTCACCATGTCACGCGAAAGTGCTTCCCCGACTTACGTGTATGGCTTTCCTGACGGGTCTCCTTCTCACGCTTCAAACCATGACCTTTTCCATCTGCTCTCTCTCATACTCTTGGAAACGCTTCTCACGGAACAGGATTCCAATCGCGACAGACATTTACACTAGTTACTTCCGTGGCACAGGCACGGGGCACATTCCTTGCGATTTCCCACTTCCATTGCAAAAGTCTACCAGTTTCAGGGAAGGTGATAGTAGACGCACGGTTTCTCTGCAGTGGTGTTTCTGCAGTAGGATACAACACATACATTATGTGACTATGGGTTCCTCGGGAACCCAGATGGAAGCTCGAAGTCGCGATCGACACAGACGTGGTTCGCCGAGATTCGTGTATGCCTTTCCTTTGGCGAAGTCACATACTTTCGCAAACCCTTCTATCTTCGTGACACATGGTGTTCGTTGAGAAAAGCCCTCCATCAGAAGTTGTGCCGCGAGTGAGGTATATCACCCTTCCTTGCCCTCCGTTTCCTTTCACACTTGGCTTCAAGCCGCTTCGTTCCTTAGCAAAGAAGAAGGGCAGTCGAAGGACCGCACCTCCACAGCGTTGTTTCTTGGAGTTAAGTGTATAGCACGTCCGTTACGCTTCCTCCCACTTCCAGACACACACCTCTCTAGGGGACAACGAGTGTGTTGGTGGTCACGTTCGACCCACATTTCTCTTCACAATTCAGCGTGTGGCATTTTCCTTGTGTTTTCACACAATGTACCGACAGCGCTTCTATCTTCCCGAAACAAGATCTGAGTTGGGAGAAGCTTTCGACACAAGTTCTTTCCCAAGCAGGGCTCTATGGCACAGTAACTTGCGCCTTCACTTTTAACGTGGGACATTTCCTCCGTCTTCTTCCCTGTAGATGGTAGTGGGAAGACTATTGCTCTACCGTTTTGTTTCTTGAGAGGTGAGTGCAAGACCCTCACACACATATCTCAAAAGGCTTCGCGCTTCGCGAACCAAGGGGTTAGCACGAAATCATGTTTGACGCGGCCTCGTTTCTCTGAGTTCAGTGGAAGGCTCTGCTGACGCTAGCTCACGTACATTTGAAGGCCCTTCCAAATTCGTGACCCAAGACTTTGGTGGAGAGAAGCCCTCCACACAACGTGTTCCCCACTGTGGTGTATCTCGCATTCCGTCTCTTTTCTCTCGCCCTAAGCTTTAACACGGCGCTTCCATCCGTAGGGAAAGAGCTGGTCGTCGACGGACGGCAACCCTCTAGATTTGTCCTTAGAGTTAAACACCCGTAGGCAATCTTCCCTATGCTTCCTCACATCATACATTTCCATACTCACCCTTCTTCGTGGAACGACGGGCGGCACATTCGAAACGGACAGCTCACTCTAGGGCACGTCCCTCGTGCCTTCGCGCCCACGGCGGAAAACACTTTTATCTTCCTGAAACCATATGATAGCTGAGGGAAGACTTCTTCACAAGGGGTTTGTCAAGCACCGTCCCAGGACACATTCTTTATGCCTTCACACGTTCGCGCCAGAATGCCGCTCATACGTAGGCGTACGGCTTTCCAGGGTTTCCTTCTCAGACTTAAAGGCATGACCTTTTCCCTCTGCTCTCTCTCGTACTCTTGAAAACATTTCTCACGGAACAAGGTTTGAACCGGGAGAGACAATCTCCACTCCTTATTTCCGTGGCGCAGGCATGGGGCACATGCCTTGCGCTGTCACACTTACCTTGGAATAGACTACCATTTTCAGGGAAGAGGTTGGGAGAAACACGGTTTCTCTGCAGTGGTGTTTCTTCAGACCGACGTGCACGCCGCCTGTTTAGGGCTCCACACGTTCATGTTGTGACTAGGTTTTCCCCGTGAAGCCAGATGGAAGCTCGAAGGCGCGGTTTGACACAGACTTGTTTCGCACAGTGTAGTCTGTGGCTTTCCTTTGGCGAACTCACGTACGTTTGAAAACCCTTCTAGCGTCGTGAGCCGTGGTGTTCATTGAGAGAAGCCCTCCATACAAAGTGGTTCCCCGAGTAAGGTATAGCAGGCTTTTCCTCTGCTTCCGTTCACACTCGGCGTCAAGCTGCTTCGATCCTTAGGAAAGGAGGCGGGGAGTCGAAGGACGGCTCCTCCACAGCATTGTCTCTTAGACTTAAGTGTACAGCTCGTTCCTTACGCTTCCTCCCATTTCCAGACACACACCTCCCTAGGGGACAACTTGTTAGTTGGTGGTCGCATTCGACCCACATTTTCCTTCACCATTCAGCCTATGGCATTGTCCTTACGCTTTCACACGAAGTCCTGAAAACGCTTCTCTCTTCCCGAAGCAAGATCTGGGTTGACAGGAGCTTGAGACACAACTCCTCTCTCAAACAGTGGTAGACGGCCCAGCATTTGTGCCTTCACTTTGAACGTCGGAAAGTTCTTCCAACTTCTTCCCCGGAGGCGGTAGTGGAAAGACTAGTTCCCTACAGTTTGGTTTCGTGAGAGGTGAGTGTAAGACGCCTACCTTATATAGCAACGCACATGTCTCCAAAGGCTTCTTTCTTCGAGCACCACGATGTTAGCGCGAAAGCCTGTTTGACATGGCCTTGTTTCTCAGAATTCAGTGTCAGGCTACTACTGCTACTGAGGCTAGCCCACGTACATTGCAAGACCCATCCACCTCCATGACACAGGACGTAATGGAGAGAAACCCTCCGCACAACGTGTTCCTCACTGTGCGGTATCGCGCGTTCCATCTCTTTTCGTTCACACGAGGTTTAAGGAGCGGCTTCGCATCCTTACGAGAAGAGATGGTAGTCGAAGGACGGGAACCCTCGAGACTTGTTCTTAGAGTTAAACAAACGCATGCCATCTTCCTTATGCTTCCGCAGTCATCCATTTCCATACACATCCTTCTTCGTGTAACGACGGCAGGCACCTTCGAAGCGGAGAGCGAAGTCTCGTCTACGTCCCTTATGCCTTCACACCCACTACGGAAAACAGTTTCCTCCTACGGAAACGATACGGCAGTTGAGGGAAGCCTTCTTCACAAGTGGTTTCTCGAGCACCGTCACAGGGCACATTCTAGATGCCTTCACCATGTCACGCGAAAGTGCTTCCCCGACTTACGTGTATGGCTTTCCTGACGGGTCTCCTTCTCACGCTTCAAACCATGACCTTTTCCATCTGCTCTCTCTCATACTCTTGGAAACGCTTCTCACGGAACAGGATTCCAATCGCGACAGACATTTACACTAGTTACTTCCGTGGCACAGGCACGGGGCACATTCCTTGCGATTTCCCACTTCCATTGCAAAAGTCTACCAGTTTCAGGGAAGGTGATAGTAGACGCACGGTTTCTCTGCAGTGGTGTTTCTGCAGTAGGATACAACACATACATTATGTGACTATGGGTTCCTCGGGAACCCAGATGGAAGCTCGAAGTCGCGATCGACACAGACGTGGTTCGCCGAGATTCGTGTATGCCTTTCCTTTGGCGAAGTCACATACTTTCGCAAACCCTTCTATCTTCGTGACACATGGTGTTCGTTGAGAAAAGCCCTCCATCAGAAGTTGTGCCGCGAGTGAGGCATATCACCCTTCCTTGCCCTCCGTTTCCTTTCACACTTGGCTTCAAGCCGCTTCGTTCCTTAGCAAAGAAGAAGGGCAGTCGAAGGACCGCACCTCCACAGCGTTGTTTCTTGGAGTTAAGTGTATAGCACGTCCGTTACGCTTCCTCCCACTTCCAGACACACACCTCTCTAGGGGACAACGAGTGTGTTGGTGGTCACGTTCGACCCACATTTCTCTTCACAATTCAGCGTGTGGCATTTTCCTTGTGTTTTCACACAAAGTACCGACAGCGCTTCTATCTTCCCGAAACAAGATCTGAGTTGGGAGAAGCTTTCGACACAAGTTCTTTCCCAAGCAGGGCTCTATGGCACAGTAACTTGCGCCTTCACTTTTAACGTGGGACATTTCCTCCGTCTTCTTCCCTGTAGATGGTAGTGGGAAGACTATTGCTCTACCGTTTTGTTTCTTGAGAGGTGAGTGCAAGACCCTCACACACATATCTCAAAAGGCTTCGCGCTTCGCGAACCAAGGGGTTAGCACGAAATCATGTTTGACGCGGCCTCGTTTCTCTGAGTTCAGTGGAAGGCTCTGCTGACGCTAGCTCACGTACATTTGAAGGCCCTTCCAAATTCGTGACCCAAGACTTTGGTGGAGAGAAGCCCTCCACACAACGTGTTCCCCACTGTGGTGTATCTCGCATTCCGTCTCTTTTCTCTCGCCCTAAGCTTTAACACGGCGCTTCCATCCGTAGGGAAAGAGCTGGTCGTCGACGGACGGCAACCCTCTAGATTTGTCCTTAGAGTTAAACACCCGTAGGCAATCTTCCCTATGCTTCCTCACATCATACATTTCCATACTCACCCTTCTTCGTGGAACGACGGGCGGCACATTCGAAACGGACAGCTCACTCTAGGGCACGTCCCTCGTGCCTTCACGCCCACGGCGGAAAACACTTTTATCTTCCTGAAACCATATGATAGCTGAGGGAAGACTTCTTCACAAGGGGTTTGTCAAGCACCGTCCCAGGACACATTCTTTATGCCTTCACACGTTCGCGCCAGAATGCCGCTCATACGTAGGCGTACGGCTTTCCAGGGTTTCCTTCTCAGACTTAAAGGCATGACCTTTTCCCTCTGCTCTCTCTCGTACTCTTGAAAACATTTCTCACGGAACAAGGTTTGAACCGGGAGAGACAATCTCCACTCCTTATTTCCGTGGCGCAGGCATGGGGCACATGCCTTGCGCTGTCACACTTACCTTGGAATAGACTACCATTTTCAGGGAAGAGGTTGGGAGAAACACGGTTTCTCTGCAGTGGCGTTTCTTCAGACCGACGTGCACGCCGCCTGTTTAGGGCTCCACACGTTCATGTTGTGACTAGGTTTTCCCCGTGAAGCCAGATGGAAGCTCGAAGGCGCGGTTTGACACAGACTTGTTTCGCACAGTGTAGTCTGTGGCTTTCCTTTGGCGAACTCACGTACGTTTGAAAACCCTTCTAGCGTCGTGAGCCGTGGTGTTCATTGAGAGAAGCCCTCCATACAAAGTGGTTCCCCGAGTAAGGTATAGCAGGCTTTTCCTCTGCTTCCGTTCACACTCGGCGTCAAGCTGCTTCGATCCTTAGGAAAGGAGGCGGGGAGTCGAAGGACGGCTCCTCCACAGCATTGTCTCTTAGACTTAAGTGTACAGCTCGTTCCTTACGCTTCCTCCCATTTCCAGACACACACCTCCCTAGGGGACAACTTGTTAGTTGGTGGTCGCATTCGACCCACATTTTCCTTCACCATTCAGCCTATGGCATTGTCCTTACGCTTTCACACGAAGTCCTGAAAACGCTTCTCTCTTCCCGAAGCAAGATCTGGGTTGACAGGAGCTTGAGACACAACTCCTCTCTCAAACAGTGGTAGACGGCCCAGCATTTGTGCCTTCACTTTGAACGTCGGAAAGTTCTTCCAACTTCTTCCCCGGAGGCGGTAGTGGAAAGACTAGTTCCCTACAGTTTGGTTTCGTGAGAGGTGAGTGTAAGACGCCTACCTTATATAGCAACGCACATGTCTCCAAAGGCTTCTTTCTTCAAGCACCACGATGTTAGCGCGAAAGCCTGTTTGACATGGCCTTGTTTCTCAGAATTCAGTGTCAGGCTACTACTGCTACTGAGGCTAGCCCACGTACATTGCAAGACCCATCCACCTCCATGACACAGGACGTAATGGAGAGAAACCCTCCGCACAACGTGTTCCTCACTGTGCGGTATCGCGCGTTCCATCTCTTTTCGTTCACACGAGGTTTAAGGAGCGGCTTCGCATCCTTACGAGAAGAGATGGTAGTCGAAGGACGGGAACCCTCGAGACTTGTTCTTAGAGTTAAACAAACGCATGCCATCTTCCTTATGCTTCCGCAGTCATCCATTTCCATACACATCCTTCTTCGTGTAACGACGGCAGGCACCTTCGAAGCGGAGAGCGAAGTCTCGTCTACGTCCCTTATGCCTTCACACCCACTACGGAAAACAGTTTCCTCCTACGGAAACGATACGGCAGTTGAGGGAAGCCTTCTTCACAAGTGGTTTCTCGAGCACCGTCACAGGGCACATTCTAGATGCCTTCACCATGTCACGCGAAAGTGCTTCCCCGACTTACGTGTATGGCTTTCCTGACGGGTCTCCTTCTCACGCTTCAAACCATGACCTTTTCCATCTGCTCTCTCTCATACTCTTGGAAACGCTTCTCACGGAACAGGATTCCAATCGCGACAGACATTTACACTAGTTACTTCCGTGGCACAGGCACGGGGCACATTCCTTGCGATTTCCCACTTCCATTGCAAAAGTCTACCAGTTTCAGGGAAGGTGATAGTAGACGCACGGTTTCTCTGCAGTGGTGTTTCTGCAGTAGGATACAACACATACATTATGTGACTATGGGTTCCTCGGGAACCCAGATGGAAGCTCGAAGTCGCGATCGACACAGACGTGGTTCGCCGAGATTCGTGTATGCCTTTCCTTTGGCGAAGTCACATACTTTCGCAAACCCTTCTATCTTCGTGACACATGGTGTTCGTTGAGAAAAGCCCTCCATCAGAAGTTGTGCCGCGAGTGAGGCATATCACCCTTCCTTGCCCTCCGTTTCCTTTCACACTTGGCTTCAAGCCGCTTCGTTCCTTAGCAAAGAAGAAGGGCAGTCGAAGGACCGCACCTCCACAGCGTTGTTTCTTGGAGTTAAGTGTATAGCACGTCCGTTACGCTTCCTCCCACTTCCAGACACACACCTCTCTAGGGGACAACGAGTGTGTTGGTGGTCACGTTCGACCCACATTTCTCTTCACAATTCAGCGTGTGGCATTTTCCTTGTGTTTTCACACAAAGTACCGACAGCGCTTCTATCTTCCCGAAACAAGATCTGAGTTGGGAGAAGCTTTCGACACAAGTTCTTTCCCAAGCAGGGCTCTATGGCACAGTAACTTGCGCCTTCACTTTTAACGTGGGACATTTCCTCCGTCTTCTTCCCTGTAGATGGTAGTGGGAAGACTATTGCTCTACCGTTTTGTTTCTTGAGAGGTGAGTGCAAGACCCTCACACACATATCTCAAAAGGCTTCGCGCTTCGCGAACCAAGGGGTTAGCACGAAATCATGTTTGACGCGGCCTCGTTTCTCTGAGTTCAGTGGAAGGCTCTGCTGACGCTAGCTCACGTACATTTGAAGGCCCTTCCAAATTCGTGACCCAAGACTTTGGTGGAGAGAAGCCCTCCACACAACGTGTTCCCCACTGTGGTGTATCTCGCATTCCGTCTCTTTTCTCTCGCCCTAAGCTTTAACACGGCGCTTCCATCCGTAGGGAAAGAGCTGGTCGTCGACGGACGGCAACCCTCTAGATTTGTCCTTAGAGTTAAACACCCGTAGGCAATCTTCCCTATGCTTCCTCACATCATACATTTCCATACTCACCCTTCTTCGTGGAACGACGGGCGGCACATTCGAAACGGACAGCTCACTCTAGGGCACGTCCCTCGTGCCTTCACGCCCACGGCGGAAAACACTTTTATCTTCCTGAAACCATATGATAGCTGAGGGAAGACTTCTTCACAAGGGGTTTGTCAAGCACCGTCCCAGGACACATTCTTTATGCCTTCACACGTTCGCGCCAGAATGCCGCTCATACGTAGGCGTACGGCTTTCCAGGGTTTCCTTCTCAGACTTAAAGGCATGACCTTTTCCCTCTGCTCTCTCTCGTACTCTTGAAAACATTTCTCACGGAACAAGGTTTGAACCGGGAGAGACAATCTCCACTCCTTATTTCCGTGGCGCAGGCATGGGGCACATGCCTTGCGCTGTCACACTTACCTTGGAATAGACTACCATTTTCAGGGAAGAGGTTGGGAGAAACACGGTTTCTCTGCAGTGGCGTTTCTTCAGACCGACGTGCACGCCGCCTGTTTAGGGCTCCACACGTTCATGTTGTGACTAGGTTTTCCCCGTGAAGCCAGATGGAAGCTCGAAGGCGCGGTTTGACACAGACTTGTTTCGCACAGTGTAGTCTGTGGCTTTCCTTTGGCGAACTCACGTACGTTTGAAAACCCTTCTAGCGTCGTGAGCCGTGGTGTTCATTGAGAGAAGCCCTCCATACAAAGTGGTTCCCCGAGTAAGGTATAGCAGGCTTTTCCTCTGCTTCCGTTCACACTCGGCGTCAAGCTGCTTCGATCCTTAGGAAAGGAGGCGGGGAGTCGAAGGACGGCTCCTCCACAGCATTGTCTCTTAGACTTAAGTGTACAGCTCGTTCCTTACGCTTCCTCCCATTTCCAGACACACACCTCCCTAGGGGACAACTTGTTAGTTGGTGGTCGCATTCGACCCACATTTTCCTTCACCATTCAGCCTATGGCATTGTCCTTACGCTTTCACACGAAGTCCTGAAAACGCTTCTCTCTTCCCGAAGCAAGATCTGGGTTGACAGGAGCTTGAGACACAACTCCTCTCTCAAACAGTGGTAGACGGCCCAGCATTTGTGCCTTCACTTTGAACGTCGGAAAGTTCTTCCAACTTCTTCCCCGGAGGCGGTAGTGGAAAGACTAGTTCCCTACAGTTTGGTTTCGTGAGAGGTGAGTGTAAGACGCCTACCTTATATAGCAACGCACATGTCTCCAAAGGCTTCTTTCTTCAAGCACCACGATGTTAGCGCGAAAGCCTGTTTGACATGGCCTTGTTTCTCAGAATTCAGTGTCAGGCTACTACTGCTACTGAGGCTAGCCCACGTACATTGCAAGACCCATCCACCTCCATGACACAGGACGTAATGGAGAGAAACCCTCCGCACAACGTGTTCCTCACTGTGCGGTATCGCGCGTTCCATCTCTTTTCGTTCACACGAGGTTTAAGGAGCGGCTTCGCATCCTTACGAGAAGAGATGGTAGTCGAAGGACGGGAACTCTCGAGACTTGTTCTTAGAGTTAAACAAACGCATGCCATCTTCCTTATGCTTCCGCAGTCATCCATTTCCATACACATCCTTCTTCGTGTAACGACGGCAGGCACCTTCGAAGCGGAGAGCGAAGTCTCGTCTACGTCCCTTATGCCTTCACACCCACTACGGAAAACAGTTTCCTCCTACGGAAACGATACGGCAGTTGAGGGAAGCCTTCTTCACAAGTGGTTTCTCGAGCACCGTCACAGGGCACATTCTAGATGCCTTCACCATGTCACGCGAAAGTGCTTCCCCGACTTACGTGTATGGCTTTCCTGACGGGTCTCCTTCTCACGCTTCAAACCATGACCTTTTCCATCTGCTCTCTCTCATACTCTTGGAAACGCTTCTCACGGAACAGGATTCCAATCGCGACAGACATTTACACTAGTTACTTCCGTGGCACAGGCACGGGGCACATTCCTTGCGATTTCCCACTTCCATTGCAAAAGTCTACCAGTTTCAGGGAAGGTGATAGTAGACGCACGGTTTCTCTGCAGTGGTGTTTCTGCAGTAGGATACAACACATACATTATGTGACTATGGGTTCCTCGGGAACCCAGATGGAAGCTCGAAGTCGCGATCGACACAGACGTGGTTCGCCGAGATTCGTGTATGCCTTTCCTTTGGCGAAGTCACATACTTTCGCAAACCCTTCTATCTTCGTGACACATGGTGTTCGTTGAGAAAAGCCCTCCATCAGAAGTTGTGCCGCGAGTGAGGCATATCACCCTTCCTTGCCCTCCGTTTCCTTTCACACTTGGCTTCAAGCCGCTTCGTTCCTTAGCAAAGAAGAAGGGCAGTCGAAGGACCGCACCTCCACAGCGTTGTTTCTTGGAGTTAAGTGTATAGCACGTCCGTTACGCTTCCTCCCACTTCCAGACACACACCTCTCTAGGGGACAACGAGTGTGTTGGTGGTCACGTTCGACCCACATTTCTCTTCACAATTCAGCGTGTGGCATTTTCCTTGTGTTTTCACACAAAGTACCGACAGCGCTTCTATCTTCCCGAAACAAGATCTGAGTTGGGAGAAGCTTTCGACACAAGTTCTTTCCCAAGCAGGGCTCTATGGCACAGTAACTTGCGCCTTCACTTTTAACGTGGGACATTTCCTCCGTCTTCTTCCCTGTAGATGGTAGTGGGAAGACTATTGCTCTACCGTTTTGTTTCTTGAGAGGTGAGTGCAAGACCCTCACACACATATCTCAAAAGGCTTCGCGCTTCGCGAACCAAGGGGTTAGCACGAAATCATGTTTGACGCGGCCTCGTTTCTCTGAGTTCAGTGGAAGGCTCTGCTGACGCTAGCTCACGTACATTTGAAGGCCCTTCCAAATTCGTGACCCAAGACTTTGGTGGAGAGAAGCCCTCCACACAACGTGTTCCCCACTGTGGTGTATCTCGCATTCCGTCTCTTTTCTCTCGCCCTAAGCTTTAACACGGCGCTTCCATCCGTAGGGAAAGAGCTGGTCGTCGACGGACGGCAACCCTCTAGATTTGTCCTTAGAGTTAAACACCCGTAGGCAATCTTCCCTATGCTTCCTCACATCATACATTTCCATACTCACCCTTCTTCGTGGAACGACGGGCGGCACATTCGAAACGGACAGCTCACTCTAGGGCACGTCCCTCGTGCCTTCACGCCCACGGCGGAAAACACTTTTATCTTCCTGAAACCATATGATAGCTGAGGGAAGACTTCTTCACAAGGGGTTTGTCAAGCACCGTCCCAGGACACATTCTTTATGCCTTCACACGTTCGCGCCAGAATGCCGCTCATACGTAGGCGTACGGCTTTCCAGGGTTTCCTTCTCAGACTTAAAGGCATGACCTTTTCCCTCTGCTCTCTCTCGTACTCTTGAAAACATTTCTCACGGAACAAGGTTTGAACCGGGAGAGACAATCTCCACTCCTTATTTCCGTGGCGCAGGCATGGGGCACATGCCTTGCGCTGTCACACTTACCTTGGAATAGACTACCATTTTCAGGGAAGAGGTTGGGAGAAACACGGTTTCTCTGCAGTGGCGTTTCTTCAGACCGACGTGCACGCCGCCTGTTTAGGGCTCCACACGTTCATGTTGTGACTAGGTTTTCCCCGTGAAGCCAGATGGAAGCTCGAAGGCGCGGTTTGACACAGACTTGTTTCGCACAGTGTAGTCTGTGGCTTTCCTTTGGCGAACTCACGTACGTTTGAAAACCCTTCTAGCGTCGTGAGCCGTGGTGTTCATTGAGAGAAGCCCTCCATACAAAGTGGTTCCCCGAGTAAGGTATAGCAGGCTTTTCCTCTGCTTCCGTTCACACTCGGCGTCAAGCTGCTTCGATCCTTAGGAAAGGAGGCGGGGAGTCGAAGGACGGCTCCTCCACAGCATTGTCTCTTAGACTTAAGTGTACAGCTCGTTCCTTACGCTTCCTCCCATTTCCAGACACACACCTCCCTAGGGGACAACTTGTTAGTTGGTGGTCGCATTCGACCCACATTTTCCTTCACCATTCAGCCTATGGCATTGTCCTTACGCTTTCACACGAAGTCCTGAAAACGCTTCTCTCTTCCCGAAGCAAGATCTGGGTTGACAGGAGCTTGAGACACAACTCCTCTCTCAAACAGTGGTAGACGGCCCAGCATTTGTGCCTTCACTTTGAACGTCGGAAAGTTCTTCCAACTTCTTCCCCGGAGGCGGTAGTGGAAAGACTAGTTCCCTACAGTTTGGTTTCGTGAGAGGTGAGTGTAAGACGCCTACCTTATATAGCAACGCACATGTCTCCAAAGGCTTCTTTCTTCAAGCACCACGATGTTAGCGCGAAAGCCTGTTTGACATGGCCTTGTTTCTCAGAATTCAGTGTCAGGCTACTACTGCTACTGAGGCTAGCCCACGTACATTGCAAGACCCATCCACCTCCATGACACAGGACGTAATGGAGAGAAACCCTCCGCACAACGTGTTCCTCACTGTGCGGTATCGCGCGTTCCATCTCTTTTCGTTCACACGAGGTTTAAGGAGCGGCTTCGCATCCTTACGAGAAGAGATGGTAGTCGAAGGACGGGAACCCTCGAGACTTGTTCTTAGAGTTAAACAAACGCATGCCATCTTCCTTATGCTTCCGCAGTCATCCATTTCCATACACATCCTTCTTCGTGTAACGACGGCAGGCACCTTCGAAGCGGAGAGCGAAGTCTCGTCTACGTCCCTTATGCCTTCACACCCACTACGGAAAACAGTTTCCTCCTACGGAAACGATACGGCAGTTGAGGGAAGCCTTCTTCACAAGTGGTTTCTCGAGCACCGTCACAGGGCACATTCTAGATGCCTTCACCATGTCACGCGAAAGTGCTTCCCCGACTTACGTGTATGGCTTTCCTGACGGGTCTCCTTCTCACGCTTCAAACCATGACCTTTTCCATCTGCTCTCTCTCATACTCTTGGAAACGCTTCTCACGGAACAGGATTCCAATCGCGACAGACATTTACACTAGTTACTTCCGTGGCACAGGCACGGGGCACATTCCTTGCGATTTCCCACTTCCATTGCAAAAGTCTACCAGTTTCAGGGAAGGTGATAGTAGACGCACGGTTTCTCTGCAGTGGTGTTTCTGCAGTAGGATACAACACATACATTATGTGACTATGGGTTCCTCGGGAACCCAGATGGAAGCTCGAAGTCGCGATCGACACAGACGTGGTTCGCCGAGATTCGTGTATGCCTTTCCTTTGGCGAAGTCACATACTTTCGCAAACCCTTCTATCTTCGTGACACATGGTGTTCGTTGAGAAAAGCCCTCCATCAGAAGTTGTGCCGCGAGTGAGGCATATCACCCTTCCTTGCCCTCCGTTTCCTTTCACACTTGGCTTCAAGCCGCTTCGTTCCTTAGCAAAGAAGAAGGGCAGTCGAAGGACCGCACCTCCACAGCGTTGTTTCTTGGAGTTAAGTGTATAGCACGTCCGTTACGCTTCCTCCCACTTCCAGACACACACCTCTCTAGGGGACAACGAGTGTGTTGGTGGTCACGTTCGACCCACATTTCTCTTCACAATTCAGCGTGTGGCATTTTCCTTGTGTTTTCACACAAAGTACCGACAGCGCTTCTATCTTCCCGAAACAAGATCTGAGTTGGGAGAAGCTTTCGACACAAGTTCTTTCCCAAGCAGGGCTCTATGGCACAGTAACTTGCGCCTTCACTTTTAACGTGGGACATTTCCTCCGTCTTCTTCCCTGTAGATGGTAGTGGGAAGACTATTGCTCTACCGTTTTGTTTCTTGAGAGGTGAGTGCAAGACCCTCACACACATATCTCAAAAGGCTTCGCGCTTCGCGAACCAAGGGGTTAGCACGAAATCATGTTTGACGCGGCCTCGTTTCTCTGAGTTCAGTGGAAGGCTCTGCTGACGCTAGCTCACGTACATTTGAAGGCCCTTCCAAATTCGTGACCCAAGACTTTGGTGGAGAGAAGCCCTCCACACAACGTGTTCCCCACTGTGGTGTATCTCGCATTCCGTCTCTTTTCTCTCGCCCTAAGCTTTAACACGGCGCTTCCATCCGTAGGGAAAGAGCTGGTCGTCGACGGACGGCAACCCTCTAGATTTGTCCTTAGAGTTAAACACCCGTAGGCAATCTTCCCTATGCTTCCTCACATCATACATTTCCATACTCACCCTTCTTCGTGGAACGACGGGCGGCACATTCGAAACGGACAGCTCACTCTAGGGCACGTCCCTCGTGCCTTCGCGCCCACGGCGGAAAACACTTTTATCTTCCTGAAACCATATGATAGCTGAGGGAAGACTTCTTCACAAGGGGTTTGTCAAGCACCGTCCCAGGACACATTCTTTATGCCTTCACACGTTCGCGCCAGAATGCCGCTCATACGTAGGCGTACGGCTTTCCAGGGTTTCCTTCTCAGACTTAAAGGCATGACCTTTTCCCTCTGCTCTCTCTCGTACTCTTGAAAACATTTCTCACGGAACAAGGTTTGAACCGGGAGAGACAATCTCCACTCCTTATTTCCGTGGCGCAGGCATGGGGCACATGCCTTGCGCTGTCACACTTACCTTGGAATAGACTACCATTTTCAGGGAAGAGGTTGGGAGAAACACGGTTTCTCTGCAGTGGCGTTTCTTCAGACCGACGTGCACGCCGCCTGTTTAGGGCTCCACACGTTCATGTTGTGACTAGGTTTTCCCCGTGAAGCCAGATGGAAGCTCGAAGGCGCGGTTTGACACAGACTTGTTTCGCACAGTGTAGTCTGTGGCTTTCCTTTGGCGAACTCACGTACGTTTGAAAACCCTTCTAGCGTCGTGAGCCGTGGTGTTCATTGAGAGAAGCCCTCCATACAAAGTGGTTCCCCGAGTAAGGTATAGCAGGCTTTTCCTCTGCTTCCGTTCACACTCGGCGTCAAGCTGCTTCGATCCTTAGGAAAGGAGGCGGGGAGTCGAAGGACCGCTCCTCCACAGCATTGTCTCTTAGACTTAAGTGTACAGCTCGTTCCTTACGCTTCCTCCCATTTCCAGACACACACCTCCCTAGGGGACAACTTGTTAGTTGGTGGTCGCATTCGACCCACATTTTCCTTCACCATTCAGCCTATGGCATTGTCCTTACGCTTTCACACGAAGTCCTGAAAACGCTTCTCTCTTCCCGAAGCAAGATCTGGGTTGACAGGAGCTTGAGACACAACTCCTCTCTCAAACAGTGGTAGACGGCCCAGCATTTGTGCCTTCACTTTGAACGTCGGAAAGTTCTTCCAACTTCTTCCCCGGAGGCGGTAGTGGAAAGACTAGTTCCCTACAGTTTGGTTTCGTGAGAGGTGAGTGTAAGACGCCTACCTTATATAGCAACGCACATGTCTCCAAAGGCTTCTTTCTTCAAGCACCACGATGTTAGCGCGAAAGCCTGTTTGACATGGCCTTGTTTCTCAGAATTCAGTGTCAGGCTACTACTGCTACTGAGGCTAGCCCACGTACATTGCAAGACCCATCCACCTCCATGACACAGGACGTAATGGAGAGAAACCCTCCGCACAACGTGTTCCTCACTGTGCGGTATCGCGCGTTCCATCTCTTTTCGTTCACACGAGGTTTAAGGAGCGGCTTCGCATCCTTACGAGAAGAGATGGTAGTCGAAGGACGGGAACCCTCGAGACTTGTTCTTAGAGTTAAACAAACGCATGCCATCTTCCTTATGCTTCCGCAGTCATCCATTTCCATACACATCCTTCTTCGTGTAACGACGGCAGGCACCTTCGAAGCGGAGAGCGAAGTCTCGTCTACGTCCCTTATGCCTTCACACCCACTACGGAAAACAGTTTCCTCCTACGGAAACGATACGGCAGTTGAGGGAAGCCTTCTTCACAAGTGGTTTCTCGAGCACCGTCACAGGGCACATTCTAGATGCCTTCACCATGTCACGCGAAAGTGCTTCCCCGACTTACGTGTATGGCTTTCCTGACGGGTCTCCTTCTCACGCTTCAAACCATGACCTTTTCCATCTGCTCTCTCTCATACTCTTGGAAACGCTTCTCACGGAACAGGATTCCAATCGCGACAGACATTTACACTAGTTACTTCCGTGGCACAGGCACGGGGCACATTCCTTGCGATTTCCCACTTCCATTGCAAAAGTCTACCAGTTTCAGGGAAGGTGATAGTAGACGCACGGTTTCTCTGCAGTGGTGTTTCTGCAGTAGGATACAACACATACATTATGTGACTATGGGTTCCTCGGGAACCCAGATGGAAGCTCGAAGTCGCGATCGACACAGACGTGGTTCGCCGAGATTCGTGTATGCCTTTCCTTTGGCGAAGTCACATACTTTCGCAAACCCTTCTATCTTCGTGACACATGGTGTTCGTTGAGAAAAGCCCTCCATCAGAAGTTGTGCCGCGAGTGAGGCATATCACCCTTCCTTGCCCTCCGTTTCCTTTCACACTTGGCTTCAAGCCGCTTCGTTCCTTAGCAAAGAAGAAGGGCAGTCGAAGGACCGCACCTCCACAGCGTTGTTTCTTGGAGTTAAGTGTATAGCACGTCCGTTACGCTTCCTCCCACTTCCAGACACACACCTCTCTAGGGGACAACGAGTGTGTTGGTGGTCACGTTCGACCCACATTTCTCTTCACAATTCAGCGTGTGGCATTTTCCTTGTGTTTTCACACAAAGTACCGACAGCGCTTCTATCTTCCCGAAACAAGATCTGAGTTGGGAGAAGCTTTCGACACAAGTTCTTTCCCAAGCAGGGCTCTATGGCACAGTAACTTGCGCCTTCACTTTTAACGTGGGACATTTCCTCCGTCTTCTTCCCTGTAGATGGTAGTGGGAAGACTATTGCTCTACCGTTTTGTTTCTTGAGAGGTGAGTGCAAGACCCTCACACACATATCTCAAAAGGCTTCGCGCTTCGCGAACCAA
This sequence comes from Eumetopias jubatus, assembly GCF_037043125.1. Lineage (NCBI taxonomy): Eukaryota > Metazoa > Chordata > Mammalia > Carnivora > Otariidae > Eumetopias > Eumetopias jubatus. The sequence goes on from NW_028274992.1 coordinate 74,260, forward strand.
GGGGTTAGCACGAAATCATGTTTGACGCGGCCTCGTTTCTCTGAGTTCAGTGGAAGGCTCTGCTGACGCTAGCTCACGTACATTTGAAGGCCCTTCCAAATTCGTGACCCAAGACTTTGGTGGAGAGAAGCCCTCCACACAACGTGTTCCCCACTGTGGTGTATCTCGCATTCCGTCTCTTTTCTCTCGCCCTAAGCTTTAACACGGCGCTTCCATCCGTAGGGAAAGAGCTGGTCGTCGACGGACGGCAACCCTCTAGATTTGTCCTTAGAGTTAAACACCCGTAGGCAATCTTCCCTATGCTTCCTCACATCATACATTTCCATACTCACCCTTCTTCGTGGAACGACGGGCGGCACATTCGAAACGGACAGCTCACTCTAGGGCACGTCCCTCGTGCCTTCACGCCCACGGCGGAAAACACTTTTATCTTCCTGAAACCATATGATAGCTGAGGGAAGACTTCTTCACAAGGGGTTTGTCAAGCACCGTCCCAGGACACATTCTTTATGCCTTCACACGTTCGCGCCAGAATGCCGCTCATACGTAGGCGTACGGCTTTCCAGGGTTTCCTTCTCAGACTTAAAGGCATGACCTTTTCCCTCTGCTCTCTCTCGTACTCTTGAAAACATTTCTCACGGAACAAGGTTTGAACCGGGAGAGACAATCTCCACTCCTTATTTCCGTGGCGCAGGCATGGGGCACATGCCTTGCGCTGTCACACTTACCTTGGAATAGACTACCATTTTCAGGGAAGAGGTTGGGAGAAACACGGTTTCTCTGCAGTGGCGTTTCTTCAGACCGACGTGCACGCCGCCTGTTTAGGGCTCCACACGTTCATGTTGTGACTAGGTTTTCCCCGTGAAGCCAGATGGAAGCTCGAAGGCGCGGTTTGACACAGACTTGTTTCGCACAGTGTAGTCTGTGGCTTTCCTTTGGCGAACTCACGTACGTTTGAAAACCCTTCTAGCGTCGTGAGCCGTGGTGTTCATTGAGAGAAGCCCTCCATACAAAGTGGTTCCCCGAGTAAGGTATAGCAGGCTTTTCCTCTGCTTCCGTTCACACTCGGCGTCAAGCTGCTTCGATCCTTAGGAAAGGAGGCGGGGAGTCGAAGGACCGCTCCTCCACAGCATTGTCTCTTAGACTTAAGTGTACAGCTCGTTCCTTACGCTTCCTCCCATTTCCAGACACACACCTCCCTAGGGGACAACTTGTTAGTTGGTGGTCGCATTCGACCCACATTTTCCTTCACCATTCAGCCTATGGCATTGTCCTTACGCTTTCACACGAAGTCCTGAAAACGCTTCTCTCTTCCCGAAGCAAGATCTGGGTTGACAGGAGCTTGAGACACAACTCCTCTCTCAAACAGTGGTAGACGGCCCAGCATTTGTGCCTTCACTTTGAACGTCGGAAAGTTCTTCCAACTTCTTCCCCGGAGGCGGTAGTGGAAAGACTAGTTCCCTACAGTTTGGTTTCGTGAGAGGTGAGTGTAAGACGCCTACCTTATATAGCAACGCACATGTCTCCAAAGGCTTCTTTCTTCAAGCACCACGATGTTAGCGCGAAAGCCTGTTTGACATGGCCTTGTTTCTCAGAATTCAGTGTCAGGCTACTACTGCTACTGAGGCTAGCCCACGTACATTGCAAGACCCATCCACCTCCATGACACAGGACGTAATGGAGAGAAACCCTCCGCACAACGTGTTCCTCACTGTGCGGTATCGCGCGTTCCATCTCTTTTCGTTCACACGAGGTTTAAGGAGCGGCTTCGCATCCTTACGAGAAGAGATGGTAGTCGAAGGACGGGAACCCTCGAGACTTGTTCTTAGAGTTAAACAAACGCATGCCATCTTCCTTATGCTTCCGCAGTCATCCATTTCCATACACATCCTTCTTCGTGTAACGACGGCAGGCACCTTCGAAGCGGAGAGCGAAGTCTCGTCTACGTCCCTTATGCCTTCACACCCACTACGGAAAACAGTTTCCTCCTACGGAAACGATACGGCAGTTGAGGGAAGCCTTCTTCACAAGTGGTTTCTCGAGCACCGTCACAGGGCACATTCTAGATGCCTTCACCATGTCACGCGAAAGTGCTTCCCCGACTTACGTGTATGGCTTTCCTGACGGGTCTCCTTCTCACGCTTCAAACCATGACCTTTTCCATCTGCTCTCTCTCATACTCTTGGAAACGCTTCTCATAGAACAGGATTCCAATCGCGACAGACATTTACACTAGTTACTTCCGTGGCACAGGCACGGGGCACATTCCTTGCGATTTCCCACTTCCATTGCAAAAGTCTACCAGTTTCAGGGAAGGTGATAGTAGACGCACGGTTTCTCTGCAGTGGTGTTTCTGCAGTAGGATACAACACATACATTATGTGACTATGGGTTCCTCGGGAACCCAGATGGAAGCTCGAAGTCGCGATCGACACAGACGTGGTTCGCCGAGATTCGTGTATGCCTTTCCTTTGGCGAAGTCACATACTTTCGCAAACCCTTCTATCTTCGTGACACATGGTGTTCGTTGAGAAAAGCCCTCCATCAGAAGTTGTGCCGCGAGTGAGGTATATCACCCTTCCTTGCCCTCCGTTTCCTTTCACACTTGGCTTCAAGCCGCTTCGTTCCTTAGCAAAGAAGAAGGGCAGTCGAAGGACCGCACCTCCACAGCGTTGTTTCTTGGAGTTAAGTGTATAGCACGTCCGTTACGCTTCCTCCCACTTCCAGACACACACCTCTCTAGGGGACAACGAGTGTGTTGGTGGTCACGTTCGACCCACATTTCTCTTCACAATTCAGCGTGTGGCATTTTCCTTGTGTTTTCACACAAAGTACCGACAGCGCTTCTATCTTCCCGAAACAAGATCTGAGTTGGGAGAAGCTTTCGACACAAGTTCTTTCCCAAGCAGGGCTCTATGGCACAGTAACTTGCGCCTTCACTTTTAACGTGGGACATTTCCTCCGTCTTCTTCCCTGTAGATGGTAGTGGGAAGACTATTGCTCTACCGTTTTGTTTCTTGAGAGGTGAGTGCAAGACCCTCACACACATATCTCAAAAGGCTTCGCGCTTCGCGAACCAAGGGGTTAGCACGAAATCATGTTTGACGCGGCCTCGTTTCTCTGAGTTCAGTGGAAGGCTCTGCTGACGCTAGCTCACGTACATTTGAAGGCCCTTCCAAATTCGTGACCCAAGACTTTGGTGGAGAGAAGCCCTCCACACAACGTGTTCCCCACTGTGGTGTATCTCGCATTCCGTCTCTTTTCTCTCGCCCTAAGCTTTAACACGGCGCTTCCATCCGTAGGGAAAGAGCTGGTCGTCGACGGACGGCAACCCTCTAGATTTGTCCTTAGAGTTAAACACCCGTAGGCAATCTTCCCTATGCTTCCTCACATCATACATTTCCATACTCACCCTTCTTCGTGGAACGACGGGCGGCACATTCGAAACGGACAGCTCACTCTAGGGCACGTCCCTCGTGCCTTCGCGCCCACGGCGGAAAACACTTTTATCTTCCTGAAACCATATGATAGCTGAGGGAAGACTTCTTCACAAGGGGTTTGTCAAGCACCGTCCCAGGACACATTCTTTATGCCTTCACACGTTCGCGCCAGAATGCCGCTCATACGTAGGCGTACGGCTTTCCAGGGTTTCCTTCTCAGACTTAAAGGCATGACCTTTTCCCTCTGCTCTCTCTCGTACTCTTGAAAACATTTCTCACGGAACAAGGTTTGAACCGGGAGAGACAATCTCCACTCCTTATTTCCGTGGCGCAGGCATGGGGCACATGCCTTGCGCTGTCACACTTACCTTGGAATAGACTACCATTTTCAGGGAAGAGGTTGGGAGAAACACGGTTTCTCTGCAGTGGTGTTTCTTCAGACCGACGTGCACGCCGCCTGTTTAGGGCTCCACACGTTCATGTTGTGACTAGGTTTTCCCCGTGAAGCCAGATGGAAGCTCGAAGGCGCGGTTTGACACAGACTTGTTTCGCACAGTGTAGTCTGTGGCTTTCCTTTGGCGAACTCACGTACGTTTGAAAACCCTTCTAGCGTCGTGAGCCGTGGTGTTCATTGAGAGAAGCCCTCCATACAAAGTGGTTCCCCGAGTAAGGTATAGCAGGCTTTTCCTCTGCTTCCGTTCACACTCGGCGTCAAGCTGCTTCGATCCTTAGGAAAGGAGGCGGGGAGTCGAAGGACGGCTCCTCCACAGCATTGTCTCTTAGACTTAAGTGTACAGCTCGTTCCTTACGCTTCCTCCCATTTCCAGACACACACCTCCCTAGGGGACAACTTGTTAGTTGGTGGTCGCATTCGACCCACATTTTCCTTCACCATTCAGCCTATGGCATTGTCCTTACGCTTTCACACGAAGTCCTGAAAACGCTTCTCTCTTCCCGAAGCAAGATCTGGGTTGACAGGAGCTTGAGACACAACTCCTCTCTCAAACAGTGGTAGACGGCCCAGCATTTGTGCCTTCACTTTGAACGTCGGAAAGTTCTTCCAACTTCTTCCCCGGAGGCGGTAGTGGAAAGACTAGTTCCCTACAGTTTGGTTTCGTGAGAGGTGAGTGTAAGACGCCTACCTTATATAGCAACGCACATGTCTCCAAAGGCTTCTTTCTTCAAGCACCACGATGTTAGCGCGAAAGCCTGTTTGACATGGCCTTGTTTCTCAGAATTCAGTGTCAGGCTACTACTGCTACTGAGGCTAGCCCACGTACATTGCAAGACCCATCCACCTCCATGACACAGGACGTAATGGAGAGAAACCCTCCGCACAACGTGTTCCTCACTGTGCGGTATCGCGCGTTCCATCTCTTTTCGTTCACACGAGGTTTAAGGAGCGGCTTCGCATCCTTACGAGAAGAGATGGTAGTCGAAGGACGGGAACCCTCGAGACTTGTTCTTAGAGTTAAACAAACGCATGCCATCTTCCTTATGCTTCCGCAGTCATCCATTTCCATACACATCCTTCTTCGTGTAACGACGGCAGGCACCTTCGAAGCGGAGAGCGAAGTCTCGTCTACGTCCCTTATGCCTTCACACCCACTACGGAAAACAGTTTCCTCCTACGGAAACGATACGGCAGTTGAGGGAAGCCTTCTTCACAAGTGGTTTCTCGAGCACCGTCACAGGGCACATTCTAGATGCCTTCACCATGTCACGCGAAAGTGCTTCCCCGACTTACGTGTATGGCTTTCCTGACGGGTCTCCTTCTCACGCTTCAAACCATGACCTTTTCCATCTGCTCTCTCTCATACTCTTGGAAACGCTTCTCACGGAACAGGATTCCAATCGCGACAGACATTTACACTAGTTAATTCCGTGGCACAGGCACGGGGCACATTCCTTGCGATTTCCCACTTCCATTGCAAAAGTCTACCAGTTTCAGGGAAGGTGATAGTAGACGCACGGTTTCTCTGCAGTGGTGTTTCTGCAGTAGGATACAACACATACATTATGTGACTATGGGTTCCTCGGGAACCCAGATGGAAGCTCGAAGTCGCGATCGACACAGACGTGGTTCGCCGAGATTCGTGTATGCCTTTCCTTTGGCGAAGTCACATACTTTCGCAAACCCTTCTATCTTCGTGACACATGGTGTTCGTTGAGAAAAGCCCTCCATCAGAAGTTGTGCCGCGAGTGAGGTATATCACCCTTCCTTGCCCTCCGTTTCCTTTCACACTTGGCTTCAAGCCGCTTCGTTCCTTAGCAAAGAAGAAGGGCAGTCGAAGGACCGCACCTCCACAGCGTTGTTTCTTGGAGTTAAGTGTATAGCACGTCCGTTACGCTTCCTCCCACTTCCAGACACACACCTCTCTAGGGGACAACGAGTGTGTTGGTGGTCACGTTCGACCCACATTTCTCTTCACAATTCAGCGTGTGGCATTTTCCTTGTGTTTTCACACAAAGTACCGACAGCGCTTCTATCTTCCCGAAACAAGATCTGAGTTGGGAGAAGCTTTCGACACAAGTTCTTTCCCAAGCAGGGCTCTATGGCACAGTAACTTGCGCCTTCACTTTTAACGTGGGACATTTCCTCCGTCTTCTTCCCTGTAGATGGTAGTGGGAAGACTATTGCTCTACCGTTTTGTTTCTTGAGAGGTGAGTGCAAGACCCTCACACACATATCTCAAAAGGCTTCGCGCTTCGCGAACCAAGGGGTTAGCACGAAATCATGTTTGACGCGGCCTCGTTTCTCTGAGTTCAGTGGAAGGCTGTGCTGACGCTAGCTCACGTACATTTGAAGGCCCTTCCAAATTCGTGACCCAAGACTTTGGTGGAGAGAAGCCCTCCACACAACGTGTTCCCCACTGTGGTGTATCTCGCATTCCGTCTCTTTTCTCTCGCCCTAAGCTTTAACACGGCGCTTCCATCCGTAGGGAAAGAGCTGGTCGTCGACGGACGGCAACCCTCTAGATTTGTCCTTAGAGTTAAACACCCGTAGGCAATCTTCCCTATGCTTCCTCACATCATACATTTCCATACTCACCCTTCTTCGTGGAACGACGGGCGGCACATTCGAAACGGACAGCTCACTCTAGGGCACGTCCCTCGTGCCTTCGCGCCCACGGCGGAAAACACTTTTATCTTCCTGAAACCATATGATAGCTGAGGGAAGACTTCTTCACAAGGGGTTTGTCAAGCACCGTCCCAGGACACATTCTTTATGCCTTCACACGTTCGCGCCAGAATGCCGCTCATACGTAGGCGTACGGCTTTCCAGGGTTTCCTTCTCAGACTTAAAGGCATGACCTTTTCCCTCTGCTCTCTCTCGTACTCTTGAAAACATTTCTCACGGAACAAGGTTTGAACCGGGAGAGACAATCTCCACTCCTTATTTCCGTGGCGCAGGCATGGGGCACATGCCTTGCGCTGTCACACTTACCTTGGAATAGACTACCATTTTCAGGGAAGAGGTTGGGAGAAACACGGTTTCTCTGCAGTGGTGTTTCTTCAGACCGACGTGCACGCCGCCTGTTTAGGGCTCCACACGTTCATGTTGTGACTAGGTTTTCCCCGTGAAGCCAGATGGAAGCTCGAAGGCGCGGTTTGACACAGACTTGTTTCGCACAGTGTAGTCTGTGGCTTTCCTTTGGCGAACTCACGTACGTTTGAAAACCCTTCTAGCGTCGTGAGCCGTGGTGTTCATTGAGAGAAGCCCTCCATACAAAGTGGTTCCCCGAGTAAGGTATAGCAGGCTTTTCCTCTGCTTCCGTTCACACTCGGCGTCAAGCTGCTTCGATCCTTAGGAAAGGAGGCGGGGAGTCGAAGGACCGCTCCTCCACAGCATTGTCTCTTAGACTTAAGTGTACAGCTCGTTCCTTACGCTTCCTCCCATTTCCAGACACACACCTCCCTAGGGGACAACTTGTTAGTTGGTGGTCGCATTCGACCCACATTTTCCTTCACCATTCAGCCTATGGCATTGTCCTTACGCTTTCACACGAAGTCCTGAAAACGCTTCTCTCTTCCCGAAGCAAGATCTGGGTTGACAGGAGCTTGAGACACAACTCCTCTCTCAAACAGTGGTAGACGGCCCAGCATTTGTGCCTTCACTTTGAACGTCGGAAAGTTCTTCCAACTTCTTCCCCGGAGGCGGTAGTGGAAAGACTAGTTCCCTACAGTTTGGTTTCGTGAGAGGTGAGTGTAAGACGCCTACCTTATATAGCAACGCACATGTCTCCAAAGGCTTCTTTCTTCAAGCACCACGATGTTAGCGCGAAAGCCTGTTTGACATGGCCTTGTTTCTCAGAATTCAGTGTCAGGCTACTACTGCTACTGAGGCTAGCCCACGTACATTGCAAGACCCATCCACCTCCATGACACAGGACGTAATGGAGAGAAACCCTCCGCACAACGTGTTCCTCACTGTGCGGTATCGCGCGTTCCATCTCTTTTCGTTCACACGAGGTTTAAGGAGCGGCTTCGCATCCTTACGAGAAGAGATGGTAGTCGAAGGACGGGAACCCTCGAGACTTGTTCTTAGAGTTAAACAAACGCATGCCATCTTCCTTATGCTTCCGCAGTCATCCATTTCCATACACATCCTTCTTCGTGTAACGACGGCAGGCACCTTCGAAGCGGAGAGCGAAGTCTCGTCTACGTCCCTTATGCCTTCACACCCACTACGGAAAACAGTTTCCTCCTACGGAAACGATACGGCAGTTGAGGGAAGCCTTCTTCACAAGTGGTTTCTCGAGCACCGTCACAGGGCACATTCTAGATGCCTTCACCATGTCACGCGAAAGTGCTTCCCCGACTTACGTGTATGGCTTTCCTGACGGGTCTCCTTCTCACGCTTCAAACCATGACCTTTTCCATCTGCTCTCTCTCATACTCTTGGAAACGCTTCTCACGGAACAGGATTCCAATCGCGACAGACATTTACACTAGTTACTTCCGTGGCACAGGCACGGGGCACATTCCTTGCGATTTCCCACTTCCATTGCAAAAGTCTACCAGTTTCAGGGAAGGTGATAGTAGACGCACGGTTTCTCTGCAGTGGTGTTTCTGCAGTAGGATACAACACATACATTATGTGACTATGGGTTCCTCGGGAACCCAGATGGAAGCTCGAAGTCGCGATCGACACAGACGTGGTTCGCCGAGATTCGTGTATGCCTTTCCTTTGGCGAAGTCACATACTTTCGCAAACCCTTCTATCTTCGTGACACATGGTGTTCGTTGAGAAAAGCCCTCCATCAGAAGTTGTGCCGCGAGTGAGGTATATCACCCTTCCTTGCCCTCCGTTTCCTTTCACACTTGGCTTCAAGCCGCTTCGTTCCTTAGCAAAGAAGAAGGGCAGTCGAAGGACCGCACCTCCACAGCGTTGTTTCTTGGAGTTAAGTGTATAGCACGTCCGTTACGCTTCCTCCCACTTCCAGACACACACCTCTCTAGGGGACAACGAGTGTGTTGGTGGTCACGTTCGACCCACATTTCTCTTCACAATTCAGCGTGTGGCATTTTCCTTGTGTTTTCACACAATGTACCGACAGCGCTTCTATCTTCCCGAAACAAGATCTGAGTTGGGAGAAGCTTTCGACACAAGTTCTTTCCCAAGCAGGGCTCTATGGCACAGTAACTTGCGCCTTCACTTTTAACGTGGGACATTTCCTCCGTCTTCTTCCCTGTAGATGGTAGTGGGAAGACTATTGCTCTACCGTTTTGTTTCTTGAGAGGTGAGTGCAAGACCCTCACACACATATCTCAAAAGGCTTCGCGCTTCGCGAACCAAGGGGTTAGCACGAAATCATGTTTGACGCGGCCTCGTTTCTCTGAGTTCAGTGGAAGGCTCTGCTGACGCTAGCTCACGTACATTTGAAGGCCCTTCCAAATTCGTGACCCAAGACTTTGGTGGAGAGAAGCCCTCCACACAACGTGTTCCCCACTGTGGTGTATCTCGCATTCCGTCTCTTTTCTCTCGCCCTAAGCTTTAACACGGCGCTTCCATCCGTAGGGAAAGAGCTGGTCGTCGACGGACGGCAACCCTCTAGATTTGTCCTTAGAGTTAAACACCCGTAGGCAATCTTCCCTATGCTTCCTCACATCATACATTTCCATACTCACCCTTCTTCGTGGAACGACGGGCGGCACATTCGAAACGGACAGCTCACTCTAGGGCACGTCCCTCGTGCCTTCACGCCCACGGCGGAAAACACTTTTATCTTCCTGAAACCATATGATAGCTGAGGGAAGACTTCTTCACAAGGGGTTTGTCAAGCACCGTCCCAGGACACATTCTTTATGCCTTCACACGTTCGCGCCAGAATGCCGCTCATACGTAGGCGTACGGCTTTCCAGGGTTTCCTTCTCAGACTTAAAGGCATGACCTTTTCCCTCTGCTCTCTCTCGTACTCTTGAAAACATTTCTCACGGAACAAGGTTTGAACCGGGAGAGACAATCTCCACTCCTTATTTCCGTGGCGCAGGCATGGGGCACATGCCTTGCGCTGTCACACTTACCTTGGAATAGACTACCATTTTCAGGGAAGAGGTTGGGAGAAACACGGTTTCTCTGCAGTGGTGTTTCTTCAGACCGACGTGCACGCCGCCTGTTTAGGGCTCCACACGTTCATGTTGTGACTAGGTTTTCCCCGTGAAGCCAGATGGAAGCTCGAAGGCGCGGTTTGACACAGACTTGTTTCGCACAGTGTAGTCTGTGGCTTTCCTTTGGCGAACTCACGTACGTTTGAAAACCCTTCTAGCGTCGTGAGCCGTGGTGTTCATTGAGAGAAGCCCTCCATACAAAGTGGTTCCCCGAGTAAGGTATAGCAGGCTTTTCCTCTGCTTCCGTTCACACTCGGCGTCAAGCTGCTTCGATCCTTAGGAAAGGAGGCGGGGAGTCGAAGGACGGCTCCTCCACAGCATTGTCTCTTAGACTTAAGTGTACAGCTCGTTCCTTACGCTTCCTCCCATTTCCAGACACACACCTCCCTAGGGGACAACTTGTTAGTTGGTGGTCGCATTCGACCCACATTTTCCTTCACCATTCAGCCTATGGCATTGTCCTTACGCTTTCACACGAAGTCCTGAAAACGCTTCTCTCTTCCCGAAGCAAGATCTGGGTTGACAGGAGCTTGAGACACAACTCCTCTCTCAAACAGTGGTAGACGGCCCAGCATTTGTGCCTTCACTTTGAACGTCGGAAAGTTCTTCCAACTTCTTCCCCGGAGGCGGTAGTGGAAAGACTAGTTCCCTACAGTTTGGTTTCGTGAGAGGTGAGTGTAAGACGCCTACCTTATATAGCAACGCACATGTCTCCAAAGGCTTCTTTCTTCAAGCACCACGATGTTAGCGCGAAAGCCTGTTTGACATGGCCTTGTTTCTCAGAATTCAGTGTCAGGCTACTACTGCTACTGAGGCTAGCCCACGTACATTGCAAGACCCATCCACCTCCATGACACAGGACGTAATGGAGAGAAACCCTCCGCACAACGTGTTCCTCACTGTGCGGTATCGCGCGTTCCATCTCTTTTCGTTCACACGAGGTTTAAGGAGCGGCTTCGCATCCTTACGAGAAGAGATGGTAGTCGAAGGACGGGAACCCTCGAGACTTGTTCTTAGAGTTAAACAAACGCATGCCATCTTCCTTATGCTTCCGCAGTCATCCATTTCCATACACATCCTTCTTCGTGTAACGACGGCAGGCACCTTCGAAGCGGAGAGCGAAGTCTCGTCTACGTCCCTTATGCCTTCACACCCACTACGGAAAACAGTTTCCTCCTACGGAAACGATACGGCAGTTGAGGGAAGCCTTCTTCACAAGTGGTTTCTCGAGCACCGTCACAGGGCACATTCTAGATGCCTTCACCATGTCACGCGAAAGTGCTTCCCCGACTTACGTGTATGGCTTTCCTGACGGGTCTCCTTCTCACGCTTCAAACCATGACCTTTTCCATCTGCTCTCTCTCATACTCTTGGAAACGCTTCTCACGGAACAGGATTCCAATCGCGACAGACATTTACACTAGTTACTTCCGTGGCACAGGCACGGGGCACATTCCTTGCGATTTCCCACTTCCATTGCAAAAGTCTACCAGTTTCAGGGAAGGTGATAGTAGACGCACGGTTTCTCTGCAGTGGTGTTTCTGCAGTAGGATACAACACATACATTATGTGACTATGGGTTCCTCGGGAACCCAGATGGAAGCTCGAAGTCGCGATCGACACAGACGTGGTTCGCCGAGATTCGTGTATGCCTTTCCTTTGGCGAAGTCACATACTTTCGCAAACCCTTCTATCTTCGTGACACATGGTGTTCGTTGAGAAAAGCCCTCCATCAGAAGTTGTGCCGCGAGTGAGGCATATCACCCTTCCTTGCCCTCCGTTTCCTTTCACACTTGGCTTCAAGCCGCTTCGTTCCTTAGCAAAGAAGAAGGGCAGTCGAAGGACCGCACCTCCACAGCGTTGTTTCTTGGAGTTAAGTGTATAGCACGTCCGTTACGCTTCCTCCCACTTCCAGACACACACCTCTCTAGGGGACAACGAGTGTGTTGGTGGTCACGTTCGACCCACATTTCTCTTCACAATTCAGCGTGTGGCATTTTCCTTGTGTTTTCACACAAAGTACCGACAGCGCTTCTATCTTCCCGAAACAAGATCTGAGTTGGGAGAAGCTTTCGACACAAGTTCTTTCCCAAGCAGGGCTCTATGGCACAGTAACTTGCGCCTTCACTTTTAACGTGGGACATTTCCTCCGTCTTCTTCCCTGTAGATGGTAGTGGGAAGACTATTGCTCTACCGTTTTGTTTCTTGAGAGGTGAGTGCAAGACCCTCACACACATATCTCAAAAGGCTTCGCGCTTCGCGAACCAAGGGGTTAGCACGAAATCATGTTTGACGCGGCCTCGTTTCTCTGAGTTCAGTGGAAGGCTCTGCTGACGCTAGCTCACGTACATTTGAAGGCCCTTCCAAATTCGTGACCCAAGACTTTGGTGGAGAGAAGCCCTCCACACAACGTGTTCCCCACTGTGGTGTATCTCGCATTCCGTCTCTTTTCTCTCGCCCTAAGCTTTAACACGGCGCTTCCATCCGTAGGGAAAGAGCTGGTCGTCGACGGACGGCAACCCTCTAGATTTGTCCTTAGAGTTAAACACCCGTAGGCAATCTTCCCTATGCTTCCTCACATCATACATTTCCATACTCACCCTTCTTCGTGGAACGACGGGCGGCACATTCGAAACGGACAGCTCACTCTAGGGCACGTCCCTCGTGCCTTCGCGCCCACGGCGGAAAACACTTTTATCTTCCTGAAACCATATGATAGCTGAGGGAAGACTTCTTCACAAGGGGTTTGTCAAGCACCGTCCCAGGACACATTCTTTATGCCTTCACACGTTCGCGCCAGAATGCCGCTCATACGTAGGCGTACGGCTTTCCAGGGTTTCCTTCTCAGACTTAAAGGCATGACCTTTTCCCTCTGCTCTCTCTCGTACTCTTGAAAACATTTCTCACGGAACAAGGTTTGAACCGGGAGAGACAATCTCCACTCCTTATTTCCGTGGCGCAGGCATGGGGCACATGCCTTGCGCTGTCACACTTACCTTGGAATAGACTACCATTTTCAGGGAAGAGGTTGGGAGAAACACGGTTTCTCTGCAGTGGTGTTTCTTCAGACCGACGTGCACGCCGCCTGTTTAGGGCTCCACACGTTCATGTTGTGACTAGGTTTTCCCCGTGAAGCCAGATGGAAGCTCGAAGGCGCGGTTTGACACAGACTTGTTTCGCACAGTGTAGTCTGTGGCTTTCCTTTGGCGAACTCACGTACGTTTGAAAACCCTTCTAGCGTCGTGAGCCGTGGTGTTCATTGAGAGAAGCCCTCCATACAAAGTGGTTCCCCGAGTAAGGTATAGCAGGCTTTTCCTCTGCTTCCGTTCACACTCGGCGTCAAGCTGCTTCGATCCTTAGGAAAGGAGGCGGGGAGTCGAAGGACGGCTCCTCCACAGCATTGTCTCTTAGACTTAAGTGTACAGCTCGTTCCTTACGCTTCCTCCCATTTCCAGACACACACCTCCCTAGGGGACAACTTGTTAGTTGGTGGTCGCATTCGACCCACATTTTCCTTCACCATTCAGCCTATGGCATTGTCCTTACGCTTTCACACGAAGTCCTGAAAACGCTTCTCTCTTCCCGAAGCAAGATCTGGGTTGACAGGAGCTTGAGACACAACTCCTCTCTCAAACAGTGGTAGACGGCCCAGCATTTGTGCCTTCACTTTGAACGTCGGAAAGTTCTTCCAACTTCTTCCCCGGAGGCGGTAGTGGAAAGACTAGTTCCCTACAGTTTGGTTTCGTGAGAGGTGAGTGTAAGACGCCTACCTTATATAGCAACGCACATGTCTCCAAAGGCTTCTTTCTTCAAGCACCACGATGTTAGCGCGAAAGCCTGTTTGACATGGCCTTGTTTCTCAGAATTCAGTGTCAGGCTACTACTGCTACTGAGGCTAGCCCACGTACATTGCAAGACCCATCCACCTCCATGACACAGGACGTAATGGAGAGAAACCCTCCGCACAACGTGTTCCTCACTGTGCGGTATCGCGCGTTCCATCTCTTTTCGTTCACACGAGGTTTAAGGAGCGGCTTCGCATCCTTACGAGAAGAGATGGTAGTCGAAGGACGGGAACCCTCGAGACTTGTTCTTAGAGTTAAACAAACGCATGCCATCTTCCTTATGCTTCCGCAGTCATCCATTTCCATACACATCCTTCTTCGTGTAACGACGGCAGGCACCTTCGAAGCGGAGAGCGAAGTCTCGTCTACGTCCCTTATGCCTTCACACCCACTACGGAAAACAGTTTCCTCCTACGGAAACGATACGGCAGTTGAGGGAAGCCTTCTTCACAAGTGGTTTCTCGAGCACCGTCACAGGGCACATTCTAGATGCCTTCACCATGTCACGCGAAAGTGCTTCCCCGACTTACGTGTATGGCTTTCCTGACGGGTCTCCTTCTCACGCTTCAAACCATGACCTTTTCCATCTGCTCTCTCTCATACTCTTGGAAACGCTTCTCACGGAACAGGATTCCAATCGCGACAGACATTTACACTAGTTACTTCCGTGGCACAGGCACGGGGCACATTCCTTGCGATTTCCCACTTCCATTGCAAAAGTCTACCAGTTTCAGGGAAGGTGATAGTAGACGCACGGTTTCTCTGCAGTGGTGTTTCTGCAGTAGGATACAACACATACATTATGTGACTATGGGTTCCTCGGGAACCCAGATGGAAGCTCGAAGTCGCGATCGACACAGACGTGGTTCGCCGAGATTCGTGTATGCCTTTCCTTTGGCGAAGTCACATACTTTCGCAAACCCTTCTATCTTCGTGACACATGGTGTTCGTTGAGAAAAGCCCTCCATCAGAAGTTGTGCCGCGAGTGAGGCATATCACCCTTCCTTGCCCTCCGTTTCCTTTCACACTTGGCTTCAAGCCGCTTCGTTCCTTAGCAAAGAAGAAGGGCAGTCGAAGGACCGCACCTCCACAGCGTTGTTTCTTGGAGTTAAGTGTATAGCACGTCCGTTACGCTTCCTCCCACTTCCAGACACACACCTCTCTAGGGGACAACGAGTGTGTTGGTGGTCACGTTCGACCCACATTTCTCTTCACAATTCAGCGTGTGGCATTTTCCTTGTGTTTTCACACAAAGTACCGACAGCGCTTCTATCTTCCCGAAACAAGATCTGAGTTGGGAGAAGCTTTCGACACAAGTTCTTTCCCAAGCAGGGCTCTATGGCACAGTAACTTGCGCCTTCACTTTTAACGTGGGACATTTCCTCCGTCTTCTTCCCTGTAGATGGTAGTGGGAAGACTATTGCTCTACCGTTTTGTTTCTTGAGAGGTGAGTGCAAGACCCTCACACACATATCTCAAAAGGCTTCGCGCTTCGCGAACCAAGGGGTTAGCACGAAATCATGTTTGACGCGGCCTCGTTTCTCTGAGTTCAGTGGAAGGCTCTGCTGACGCTAGCTCACGTACATTTGAAGGCCCTTCCAAATTCGTGACCCAAGACTTTGGTGGAGAGAAGCCCTCCACACAACGTGTTCCCCACTGTGGTGTATCTCGCATTCCGTCTCTTTTCTCTCGCCCTAAGCTTTAACACGGCGCTTCCATCCGTAGGGAAAGAGCTGGTCGTCGACGGACGGCAACCCTCTAGATTTGTCCTTAGAGTTAAACACCCGTAGGCAATCTTCCCTATGCTTCCTCACATCATACATTTCCATACTCACCCTTCTTCGTGGAACGACGGGCGGCACATTCGAAACGGACAGCTCACTCTAGGGCACGTCCCTCGTGCCTTCACGCCCACGGCGGAAAACACTTTTATCTTCCTGAAACCATATGATAGCTGAGGGAAGACTTCTTCACAAGGGGTTTGTCAAGCACCGTCCCAGGACACATTCTTTATGCCTTCACACGTTCGCGCCAGAATGCCGCTCATACGTAGGCGTACGGCTTTCCAGGGTTTCCTTCTCAGACTTAAAGGCATGACCTTTTCCCTCTGCTCTCTCTCGTACTCTTGAAAACATTTCTCACGGAACAAGGTTTGAACCGGGAGAGACAATCTCCACTCCTTATTTCCGTGGCGCAGGCATGGGGCACATGCCTTGCGCTGTCACACTTACCTTGGAATAGACTACCATTTTCAGGGAAGAGGTTGGGAGAAACACGGTTTCTCTGCAGTGGCGTTTCTTCAGACCGACGTGCACGCCGCCTGTTTAGGGCTCCACACGTTCATGTTGTGACTAGGTTTTCCCCGTGAAGCCAGATGGAAGCTCGAAGGCGCGGTTTGACACAGACTTGTTTCGCACAGTGTAGTCTGTGGCTTTCCTTTGGCGAACTCACGTACGTTTGAAAACCCTTCTAGCGTCGTGAGCCGTGGTGTTCATTGAGAGAAGCCCTCCATACAAAGTGGTTCCCCGAGTAAGGTATAGCAGGCTTTTCCTCTGCTTCCGTTCACACTCGGCGTCAAGCTGCTTCGATCCTTAGGAAAGGAGGCGGGGAGTCGAAGGACCGCTCCTCCACAGCATTGTCTCTTAGACTTAAGTGTACAGCTCGTTCCTTACGCTTCCTCCCATTTCCAGACACACACCTCCCTAGGGGACAACTTGTTAGTTGGTGGTCGCATTCGACCCACATTTTCCTTCACCATTCAGCCTATGGCATTGTCCTTACGCTTTCACACGAAGTCCTGAAAACGCTTCTCTCTTCCCGAAGCAAGATCTGGGTTGACAGGAGCTTGAGACACAACTCCTCTCTCAAACAGTGGTAGACGGCCCAGCATTTGTGCCTTCACTTTGAACGTCGGAAAGTTCTTCCAACTTCTTCCCCGGAGGCGGTAGTGGAAAGACTAGTTCCCTACAGTTTGGTTTCGTGAGAGGTGAGTGTAAGACGCCTACCTTATATAGCAACGCACATGTCTCCAAAGGCTTCTTTCTTCAAGCACCACGATGTTAGCGCGAAAGCCTGTTTGACATGGCCTTGTTTCTCAGAATTCAGTGTCAGGCTACTACTGCTACTGAGGCTAGCCCACGTACATTGCAAGACCCATCCACCTCCATGACACAGGACGTAATGGAGAGAAACCCTCCGCACAACGTGTTCCTCACTGTGCGGTATCGCGCGTTCCATCTCTTTTCGTTCACACGAGGTTTAAGGAGCGGCTTCGCATCCTTACGAGAAGAGATGGTAGTCGAAGGACGGGAACCCTCGAGACTTGTTCTTAGAGTTAAACAAACGCATGCCATCTTCCTTATGCTTCCGCAGTCATCCATTTCCATACACATCCTTCTTCGTGTAACGACGGCAGGCACCTTCGAAGCGGAGAGCGAAGTCTCGTCTACGTCCCTTATGCCTTCACACCCACTACGGAAAACAGTTTCCTCCTACGGAAACGATACGGCAGTTGAGGGAAGCCTTCTTCACAAGTGGTTTCTCGAGCACCGTCACAGGGCACATTCTAGATGCCTTCACCATGTCACGCGAAAGTGCTTCCCCGACTTACGTGTATGGCTTTCCTGACGGGTCTCCTTCTCACGCTTCAAACCATGACCTTTTCCATCTGCTCTCTCTCATACTCTTGGAAACGCTTCTCACGGAACAGGATTCCAATCGCGACAGACATTTACACTAGTTACTTCCGTGGCACAGGCACGGGGCACATTCCTTGCGATTTCCCACTTCCATTGCAAAAGTCTACCAGTTTCAGGGAAGGTGATAGTAGACGCACGGTTTCTCTGCAGTGGTGTTTCTGCAGTAGGATACAACACATACATTATGTGACTATGGGTTCCTCGGGAACCCAGATGGAAGCTCGAAGTCGCGATCGACACAGACGTGGTTCGCCGAGATTCGTGTATGCCTTTCCTTTGGCGAAGTCACATACTTTCGCAAACCCTTCTATCTTCGTGACACATGGTGTTCGTTGAGAAAAGCCCTCCATCAGAAGTTGTGCCGCGAGTGAGGCATATCACCCTTCCTTGCCCTCCGTTTCCTTTCACACTTGGCTTCAAGCCGCTTCGTTCCTTAGCAAAGAAGAAGGGCAGTCGAAGGACCGCACCTCCACAGCGTTGTTTCTTGGAGTTAAGTGTATAGCACGTCCGTTACGCTTCCTCCCACTTCCAGACACACACCTCTCTAGGGGACAACGAGTGTGTTGGTGGTCACGTTCGACCCACATTTCTCTTCACAATTCAGCGTGTGGCATTTTCCTTGTGTTTTCACACAAAGTACCGACAGCGCTTCTATCTTCCCGAAACAAGATCTGAGTTGGGAGAAGCTTTCGACACAAGTTCTTTCCCAAGCAGGGCTCTATGGCACAGTAACTTGCGCCTTCACTTTTAACGTGGGACATTTCCTCCGTCTTCTTCCCTGTAGATGGTAGTGGGAAGACTATTGCTCTACCGTTTTGTTTCTTGAGAGGTGAGTGCAAGACCCTCACACACATATCTCAAAAGGCTTCGCGCTTCGCGAACCAAGGGGTTAGCACGAAATCATGTTTGACGCGGCCTCGTTTCTCTGAGTTCAGTGGAAGGCTCTGCTGACGCTAGCTCACGTACATTTGAAGGCCCTTCCAAATTCGTGACCCAAGACTTTGGTGGAGAGAAGCCCTCCACACAACGTGTTCCCCACTGTGGTGTATCTCGCATTCCGTCTCTTTTCTCTCGCCCTAAGCTTTAACACGGCGCTTCCATCCGTAGGGAAAGAGCTGGTCGTCGACGGACGGCAACCCTCTAGATTTGTCCTTAGAGTTAAACACCCGTAGGCAATCTTCCCTATGCTTCCTCACATCATACATTTCCATACTCACCCTTCTTCGTGGAACGACGGGCGGCACATTCGAAACGGACAGCTCACTCTAGGGCACGTCCCTCGTGCCTTCGCGCCCACGGCGGAAAACACTTTTATCTTCCTGAAACCATATGATAGCTGAGGGAAGACTTCTTCACAAGGGGTTTGTCAAGCACCGTCCCAGGACACATTCTTTATGCCTTCAGACGTTCGCGCCAGAATGCCGCTCATACGTAGGCGTACGGCTTTCCAGGGTTTCCTTCTCAGACTTAAAGGCATGACCTTTTCCCTCTGCTCTCTCTCGTACTCTTGAAAACATTTCTCACGGAACAAGGTTTGAACCGGGAGAGACAATCTCCACTCCTTATTTCCGTGGCGCAGGCATGGGGCACATGCCTTGCGCTGTCACACTTACCTTGGAATAGACTACCATTTTCAGGGAAGAGGTTGGGAGAAACACGGTTTCTCTGCAGTGGTGTTTCTTCAGACCGACGTGCACGCCGCCTGTTTAGGGCTCCACACGTTCATGTTGTGACTAGGTTTTCCCCGTGAAGCCAGATGGAAGCTCGAAGGCGCGGTTTGACACAGACTTGTTTCGCACAGTGTAGTCTGTGGCTTTCCTTTGGCGAACTCACGTACGTTTGAAAACCCTTCTAGCGTCGTGAGCCGTGGTGTTCATTGAGAGAAGCCCTCCATACAAAGTGGTTCCCCGAGTAAGGTATAGCAGGCTTTTCCTCTGCTTCCGTTCACACTCGGCGTCAAGCTGCTTCGATCCTTAGGAAAGGAGGCGGGGAGTCGAAGGACGGCTCCTCCACAGCATTGTCTCTTAGACTTAAGTGTACAGCTCGTTCCTTACGCTTCCTCCCATTTCCAGACACACACCTCCCTAGGGGACAACTTGTTAGTTGGTGGTCGCATTCGACCCACATTTTCCTTCACCATTCAGCCTATGGCATTGTCCTTACGCTTTCACACGAAGTCCTGAAAACGCTTCTCTCTTCCCGAAGCAAGATCTGGGTTGACAGGAGCTTGAGACACAACTCCTCTCTCAAACAGTGGTAGACGGCCCAGCATTTGTGCCTTCACTTTGAACGTCGGAAAGTTCTTCCAACTTCTTCCCCGGAGGCGGTAGTGGAAAGACTAGTTCCCTACAGTTTGGTTTCGTGAGAGGTGAGTGTAAGACGCCTACCTTATATAGCAACGCACATGTCTCCAAAGGCTTCTTTCTTCAAGCACCACGATGTTAGCGCGAAAGCCTGTTTGACATGGCCTTGTTTCTCAGAATTCAGTGTCAGGCTACTACTGCTACTGAGGCTAGCCCACGTACATTGCAAGACCCATCCACCTCCATGACACAGGACGTAATGGAGAGAAACCCTCCGCACAACGTGTTCCTCACTGTGCGGTATCGCGCGTTCCATCTCTTTTCGTTCACACGAGGTTTAAGGAGCGGCTTCGCATCCTTACGAGAAGAGATGGTAGTCGAAGGACGGGAACCCTCGAGACTTGTTCTTAGAGTTAAACAAACGCATGCCATCTTCCTTATGCTTCCGCAGTCATCCATTTCCATACACATCCTTCTTCGTGTAACGACGGCAGGCACCTTCGAAGCGGAGAGCGAAGTCTCGTCTACGTCCCTTATGCCTTCACACCCACTACGGAAAACAGTTTCCTCCTACGGAAACGATACGGCAGTTGAGGGAAGCCTTCTTCACAAGTGGTTTCTCGAGCACCGTCACAGGGCACATTCTAGATGCCTTCACCATGTCAGGCGAAAGTGCTTCCCCGACTTACGTGTATGGCTTTCCTGACGGGTCTCCTTCTCACGCTTCAAACCATGACCTTTTCCATCTGCTCTCTCTCATACTCTTGGAAACGCTTCTCACGGAACAGGATTCCAATCGCGACAGACATTTACACTAGTTACTTCCGTGGCACAGGCACGGGGCACATTCCTTGCGATTTCCCACTTCCATTGCAAAAGTCTACCAGTTTCAGGGAAGGTGATAGTAGACGCACGGTTTCTCTGCAGTGGTGTTTCTGCAGTAGGATACAACACATACATTATGTGACTATGGGTTCCTCGGGAACCCAGATGGAAGCTCGAAGTCGCGATCGACACAGACGTGGTTCGCGAGATTCGTGTATGCCTTTCCTTTGGCGAAGTCACATACTTTCGCAAACCCTTCTATCTTCGTGACACATGGTGTTCGTTGAGAAAAGCCCTCCATCAGAAGTTGTGCCGCGAGTGAGGTATATCACCCTTCCTTGCCCTCCGTTTCCTTTCACACTTGGCTTCAAGCCGCTTCGTTCCTTAGCAAAGAAGAAGGGCAGTCGAAGGACCGCACCTCCACAGCGTTGTTTCTTGGAGTTAAGTGTATAGCACGTCCGTTACGCTTCCTCCCACTTCCAGACACACACCTCTCTAGGGGACAACGAGTGTGTTGGTGGTCACGTTCGACCCACATTTCTCTTCACAATTCAGCGTGTGGCATTTTCCTTGTGTTTTCACACAAAGTACCGACAGCGCTTCTATCTTCCCGAAACAAGATCTGAGTTGGGAGAAGCTTTCGACACAAGTTCTTTCCCAAGCAGGGCTCTATGGCACAGTAACTTGCGCCTTCACTTTTAACGTGGGACATTTCCTCCGTCTTCTTCCCTGTAGATGGTAGTGGGAAGACTATTGCTCTACCGTTTTGTTTCTTGAGAGGTGAGTGCAAGACCCTCACACACATATCTCAAAAGGCTTCGCGCTTCGCGAACCAAGGGGTTAGCACGAAATCATGTTTGACGCGGCCTCGTTTCTCTGAGTTCAGTGGAAGGCTCTGCTGACGCTAGCTCACGTACATTTGAAGGCCCTTCCAAATTCGTGACCCAAGACTTTGGTGGAGAGAAGCCCTCCACACAACGTGTTCCCCACTGTGGTGTATCTCGCATTCCGTCTCTTTTCTCTCGCCCTAAGCTTTAACACGGCGCTTCCATCCGTAGGGAAAGAGCTGGTCGTCGACGGACGGCAACCCTCTAGATTTGTCCTTAGAGTTAAACACCCGTAGGCAATCTTCCCTATGCTTCCTCACATCATACATTTCCATACTCACCCTTCTTCGTGGAACGACGGGCGGCACATTCGAAACGGACAGCTCACTCTAGGGCACGTCCCTCGTGCCTTCGCGCCCACGGCGGAAAACACTTTTATCTTCCTGAAACCATATGATAGCTGAGGGAAGACTTCTTCACAAGGGGTTTGTCAAGCACCGTCCCAGGACACATTCTTTATGCCTTCACACGTTCGCGCCAGAATGCCGCTCATACGTAGGCGTACGGCTTTCCAGGGTTTCCTTCTCAGACTTAAAGGCATGACCTTTTCCCTCTGCTCTCTCTCGTACTCTTGAAAACATTTCTCACGGAACAAGGTTTGAACCGGGAGAGACAATCTCCACTCCTTATTTCCGTGGCGCAGGCATGGGGCACATGCCTTGCGCTGTCACACTTACCTTGGAATAGACTACCATTTTCAGGGAAGAGGTTGGGAGAAACACGGTTTCTCTGCAGTGGTGTTTCTTCAGACCGACGTGCACGCCGCCTGTTTAGGGCTCCACACGTTCATGTTGTGACTAGGTTTTCCCCGTGAAGCCAGATGGAAGCTCGAAGGCGCGGTTTGACACAGACTTGTTTCGCACAGTGTAGTCTGTGGCTTTCCTTTGGCGAACTCACGTACGTTTGAAAACCCTTCTAGCGTCGTGAGCCGTGGTGTTCATTGAGAGAAGCCCTCCATACAAAGTGGTTCCCCGAGTAAGGTATAGCAGGCTTTTCCTCTGCTTCCGTTCACACTCGGCGTCAAGCTGCTTCGATCCTTAGGAAAGGAGGCGGGGAGTCGAAGGACGGCTCCTCCACAGCATTGTCTCTTAGACTTAAGTGTACAGCTCGTTCCTTACGCTTCCTCCCATTTCCAGACACACACCTCCCTAGGGGACAACTTGTTAGTTGGTGGTCGCATTCGACCCACATTTTCCTTCACCATTCAGCCTATGGCATTGTCCTTACGCTTTCACACGAAGTCCTGAAAACGCTTCTCTCTTCCCGAAGCAAGATCTGGGTTGACAGGAGCTTGAGACACAACTCCTCTCTCAAACAGTGGTAGACGGCCCAGCATTTGTGCCTTCACTTTGAACGTCGGAAAGTTCTTCCAACTTCTTCCCCGGAGGCGGTAGTGGAAAGACTAGTTCCCTACAGTTTGGTTTCGTGAGAGGTGAGTGTAAGACGCCTACCTTATATAGCAACGCACATGTCTCCAAAGGCTTCTTTCTTCAAGCACCACGATGTTAGCGCGAAAGCCTGTTTGACATGGCCTTGTTTCTCAGAATTCAGTGCCAGGCTACTACTGCTACTGAGGCTAGCCCACGTACATTGCAAGACCCATCCACCTCCATGACACAGGACGTAATGGAGAGAAACCCTCCGCACAACGTGTTCCTCACTGTGCGGTATCGCGCGTTCCATCTCTTTTCGTTCACACGAGGTTTAAGGAGCGGCTTCGCATCCTTACGAGAAGAGATGGTAGTCGAAGGACGGGAACCCTCGAGACTTGTTCTTAGAGTTAAACAAACGCATGCCATCTTCCTTATGCTTCCGCAGTCATCCATTTCCATACACATCCTTCTTCGTGTAACGACGGCAGGCACCTTCGAAGCGGAGAGCGAAGTCTCGTCTACGTCCCTTATGCCTTCACACCCACTACGGAAAACAGTTTCCTCCTACGGAAACGATACGGCAGTTGAGGGAAGCCTTCTTCACAAGTGGTTTCTCGAGCACCGTCACAGGGCACATTCTAGATGCCTTCACCATGTCACGCGAAAGTGCTTCCCCGACTTACGTGTATGGCTTTCCTGACGGGTCTCCTTCTCACGCTTCAAACCATGACCTTTTCCATCTGCTCTCTCTCATACTCTTGGAAACGCTTCTCACGGAACAGGATTCCAATCGCGACAGACATTTACACTAGTTAATTCCGTGGCACAGGCACGGGGCACATTCCTTGCGATTTCCCACTTCCATTGCAAAAGTCTACCAGTTTCAGGGAAGGTGATAGTAGACGCACGGTTTCTCTGCAGTGGTGTTTCTGCAGTAGGATACAACACATACATTATGTGACTATGGGTTCCTCGGGAACCCAGATGGAAGCTCGAAGTCGCGATCGACACAGACGTGGTTCGCCGAGATTCGTGTATGCCTTTCCTTTGGCGAAGTCACATACTTTCGCAAACCCTTCTATCTTCGTGACACATGGTGTTCGTTGAGAAAAGCCCTCCATCAGAAGTTGTGCCGCGAGTGAGGTATATCACCCTTCCTTGCCCTCCGTTTCCTTTCACACTTGGCTTCAAGCCGCTTCGTTCCTTAGCAAAGAAGAAGGGCAGTCGAAGGACCGCACCTCCACAGCGTTGTTTCTTGGAGTTAAGTGTATAGCACGTCCGTTACGCTTCCTCCCACTTCCAGACACACACCTCTCTAGGGGACAACGAGTGTGTTGGTGGTCACGTTCGACCCACATTTCTCTTCACAATTCAGCGTGTGGCATTTTCCTTGTGTTTTCACACAAAGTACCGACAGCGCTTCTATCTTCCCGAAACAAGATCTGAGTTGGGAGAAGCTTTCGACACAAGTTCTTTCCCAAGCAGGGCTCTATGGCACAGTAACTTGCGCCTTCACTTTTAACGTGGGACATTTCCTCCGTCTTCTTCCCTGTAGATGGTAGTGGGAAGACTATTGCTCTACCGTTTTGTTTCTTGAGAGGTGAGTGCAAGACCCTCACACACATATCTCAAAAGGCTTCGCGCTTCGCGAACCAAGGGGTTAGCACGAAATCATGTTTGACGCGGCCTCGTTTCTCTGAGTTCAGTGGAAGGCTCTGCTGACGCTAGCTCACGTACATTTGAAGGCCCTTCCAAATTCGTGACCCAAGACTTTGGTGGAGAGAAGCCCTCCACACAACGTGTTCCCCACTGTGGTGTATCTCGCATTCCGTCTCTTTTCTCTCGCCCTAAGCTTTAACACGGCGCTTCCATCCGTAGGGAAAGAGCTGGTCGTCGACGGACGGCAACCCTCTAGATTTGTCCTTAGAGTTAAACACCCGTAGGCAATCTTCCCTATGCTTCCTCACATCATACATTTCCATACTCACCCTTCTTCGTGGAACGACGGGCGGCACATTCGAAACGGACAGCTCACTCTAGGGCACGTCCCTCGTGCCTTCGCGCCCACGGCGGAAAACACTTTTATCTTCCTGAAACCATATGATAGCTGAGGGAAGACTTCTTCACAAGGGGTTTGTCAAGCACCGTCCCAGGACACATTCTTTATGCCTTCACACGTTCGCGCCAGAATGCCGCTCATACGTAGGCGTACGGCTTTCCAGGGTTTCCTTCTCAGACTTAAAGGCATGACCTTTTCCCTCTGCTCTCTCTCGTACTCTTGAAAACATTTCTCACGGAACAAGGTTTGAACCGGGAGAGACAATCTCCACTCCTTATTTCCGTGGCGCAGGCATGGGGCACATGCCTTGCGCTGTCACACTTACCTTGGAATAGACTACCATTTTCAGGGAAGAGGTTGGGAGAAACACGGTTTCTCTGCAGTGGTGTTTCTTCAGACCGACGTGCACGCCGCCTGTTTAGGGCTCCACACGTTCATGTTGTGACTAGGTTTTCCCCGTGAAGCCAGATGGAAGCTCGAAGGCGCGGTTTGACACAGACTTGTTTCGCACAGTGTAGTCTGTGGCTTTCCTTTGGCGAACTCACGTACGTTTGAAAACCCTTCTAGCGTCGTGAGCCGTGGTGTTCATTGAGAGAAGCCCTCCATACAAAGTGGTTCCCCGAGTAAGGTATAGCAGGCTTTTCCTCTGCTTCCGTTCACACTCGGCGTCAAGCTGCTTCGATCCTTAGGAAAGGAGGCGGGGAGTCGAAGGACCGCTCCTCCACAGCATTGTCTCTTAGACTTAAGTGTACAGCTCGTTCCTTACGCTTCCTCCCATTTCCAGACACACACCTCCCTAGGGGACAACTTGTTAGTTGGTGGTCGCATTCGACCCACATTTTCCTTCACCATTCAGCCTATGGCATTGTCCTTACGCTTTCACACGAAGTCCTGAAAACGCTTCTCTCTTCCCGAAGCAAGATCTGGGTTGACAGGAGCTTGAGACACAACTCCTCTCTCAAACAGTGGTAGACGGCCCAGCATTTGTGCCTTCACTTTGAACGTCGGAAAGTTCTTCCAACTTCTTCCCCGGAGGCGGTAGTGGAAAGACTAGTTCCCTACAGTTTGGTTTCGTGAGAGGTGAGTGTAAGACGCCTACCTTATATAGCAACGCACATGTCTCCAAAGGCTTCTTTCTTCAAGCACCACGATGTTAGCGCGAAAGCCTGTTTGACATGGCCTTGTTTCTCAGAATTCAGTGTCAGGCTACTACTGCTACTGAGGCTAGCCCACGTACATTGCAAGACCCATCCACCTCCATGACACAGGACGTAATGGAGAGAAACCCTCCGCACAACGTGTTCCTCACTGTGCGGTATCGCGCGTTCCATCTCTTTTCGTTCACACGAGGTTTAAGGAGCGGCTTCGCATCCTTACGAGAAGAGATGGTAGTCGAAGGACGGGAACCCTCGAGACTTGTTCTTAGAGTTAAACAAACGCATGCCATCTTCCTTATGCTTCCGCAGTCATCCATTTCCATACACATCCTTCTTCGTGTAACGACGGCAGGCACCTTCGAAGCGGAGAGCGAAGTCTCGTCTACGTCCCTTATGCCTTCACACCCACTACGGAAAACAGTTTCCTCCTACGGAAACGATACGGCAGTTGAGGGAAGCCTTCTTCACAAGTGGTTTCTCGAGCACCGTCACAGGGCACATTCTAGATGCCTTCACCATGTCACGCGAAAGTGCTTCCCCGACTTACGTGTATGGCTTTCCTGACGGGTCTCCTTCTCACGCTTCAAACCATGACCTTTTCCATCTGCTCTCTCTCATACTCTTGGAAACGCTTCTCACGGAACAGGATTCCAATCGCGACAGACATTTACACTAGTTACTTCCGTGGCACAGGCACGGGGCACATTCCTTGCGATTTCCCACTTCCATTGCAAAAGTCTACCAGTTTCAGGGAAGGTGATAGTAGACGCACGGTTTCTCTGCAGTGGTGTTTCTGCAGTAGGATACAACACATACATTATGTGACTATGGGTTCCTCGGGAACCCAGATGGAAGCTCGAAGTCGCGATCGACACAGACGTGGTTCGCCGAGATTCGTGTATGCCTTTCCTTTGGCGAAGTCACATACTTTCGCAAACCCTTCTATCTTCGTGACACATGGTGTTCGTTGAGAAAAGCCCTCCATCAGAAGTTGTGCCGCGAGTGAGGTATATCACCCTTCCTTGCCCTCCGTTTCCTTTCACACTTGGCTTCAAGCCGCTTCGTTCCTTAGCAAAGAAGAAGGGCAGTCGAAGGACCGCACCTCCACAGCGTTGTTTCTTGGAGTTAAGTGTATAGCACGTCCGTTACGCTTCCTCCCACTTCCAGACACACACCTCTCTAGGGGACAACGAGTGTGTTGGTGGTCACGTTCGACCCACATTTCTCTTCACAATTCAGCGTGTGGCATTTTCCTTGTGTTTTCACACAATGTACCGACAGCGCTTCTATCTTCCCGAAACAAGATCTGAGTTGGGAGAAGCTTTCGACACAAGTTCTTTCCCAAGCAGGGCTCTATGGCACAGTAACTTGCGCCTTCACTTTTAACGTGGGACATTTCCTCCGTCTTCTTCCCTGTAGATGGTAGTGGGAAGACTATTGCTCTACCGTTTTGTTTCTTGAGAGGTGAGTGCAAGACCCTCACACACATATCTCAAAAGGCTTCGCGCTTCGCGAACCAAGGGGTTAGCACGAAATCATGTTTGACGCGGCCTCGTTTCTCTGAGTTCAGTGGAAGGCTCTGCTGACGCTAGCTCACGTACATTTGAAGGCCCTTCCAAATTCGTGACCCAAGACTTTGGTGGAGAGAAGCCCTCCACACAACGTGTTCCCCACTGTGGTGTATCTCGCATTCCGTCTCTTTTCTCTCGCCCTAAGCTTTAACACGGCGCTTCCATCCGTAGGGAAAGAGCTGGTCGTCGACGGACGGCAACCCTCTAGATTTGTCCTTAGAGTTAAACACCCGTAGGCAATCTTCCCTATGCTTCCTCACATCATACATTTCCATACTCACCCTTCTTCGTGGAACGACGGGCGGCACATTCGAAACGGACAGCTCACTCTAGGGCACGTCCCTCGTGCCTTCACGCCCACGGCGGAAAACACTTTTATCTTCCTGAAACCATATGATAGCTGAGGGAAGACTTCTTCACAAGGGGTTTGTCAAGCACCGTCCCAGGACACATTCTTTATGCCTTCACACGTTCGCGCCAGAATGCCGCTCATACGTAGGCGTACGGCTTTCCAGGGTTTCCTTCTCAGACTTAAAGGCATGACCTTTTCCCTCTGCTCTCTCTCGTACTCTTGAAAACATTTCTCACGGAACAAGGTTTGAACCGGGAGAGACAATCTCCACTCCTTATTTCCGTGGCGCAGGCATGGGGCACATGCCTTGCGCTGTCACACTTACCTTGGAATAGACTACCATTTTCAGGGAAGAGGTTGGGAGAAACACGGTTTCTCTGCAGTGGTGTTTCTTCAGACCGACGTGCACGCCGCCTGTTTAGGGCTCCACACGTTCATGTTGTGACTAGGTTTTCCCCGTGAAGCCAGATGGAAGCTCGAAGGCGCGGTTTGACACAGACTTGTTTCGCACAGTGTAGTCTGTGGCTTTCCTTTGGCGAACTCACGTACGTTTGAAAACCCTTCTAGCGTCGTGAGCCGTGGTGTTCATTGAGAGAAGCCCTCCATACAAAGTGGTTCCCCGAGTAAGGTATAGCAGGCTTTTCCTCTGCTTCCGTTCACACTCGGCGTCAAGCTGCTTCGATCCTTAGGAAAGGAGGCGGGGAGTCGAAGGACGGCTCCTCCACAGCATTGTCTCTTAGACTTAAGTGTACAGCTCGTTCCTTACGCTTCCTCCCATTTCCAGACACACACCTCCCTAGGGGACAACTTGTTAGTTGGTGGTCGCATTCGACCCACATTTTCCTTCACCATTCAGCCTATGGCATTGTCCTTACGCTTTCACACGAAGTCCTGAAAACGCTTCTCTCTTCCCGAAGCAAGATCTGGGTTGACAGGAGCTTGAGACACAACTCCTCTCTCAAACAGTGGTAGACGGCCCAGCATTTGTGCCTTCACTTTGAACGTCGGAAAGTTCTTCCAACTTCTTCCCCGGAGGCGGTAGTGGAAAGACTAGTTCCCTACAGTTTGGTTTCGTGAGAGGTGAGTGTAAGACGCCTACCTTATATAGCAACGCACATGTCTCCAAAGGCTTCTTTCTTCAAGCACCACGATGTTAGCGCGAAAGCCTGTTTGACATGGCCTTGTTTCTCAGAATTCAGTGTCAGGCTACTACTGCTACTGAGGCTAGCCCACGTACATTGCAAGACCCATCCACCTCCATGACACAGGACGTAATGGAGAGAAACCCTCCGCACAACGTGTTCCTCACTGTGCGGTATCGCGCGTTCCATCTCTTTTCGTTCACACGAGGTTTAAGGAGCGGCTTCGCATCCTTACGAGAAGAGATGGTAGTCGAAGGACGGGAACCCTCGAGACTTGTTCTTAGAGTTAAACAAACGCATGCCATCTTCCTTATGCTTCCGCAGTCATCCATTTCCATACACATCCTTCTTCGTGTAACGACGGCAGGCACCTTCGAAGCGGAGAGCGAAGTCTCGTCTACGTCCCTTATGCCTTCACACCCACTACGGAAAACAGTTTCCTCCTACGGAAACGATACGGCAGTTGAGGGAAGCCTTCTTCACAAGTGGTTTCTCGAGCACCGTCACAGGGCACATTCTAGATGCCTTCACCATGTCACGCGAAAGTGCTTCCCCGACTTACGTGTATGGCTTTCCTGACGGGTCTCCTTCTCACGCTTCAAACCATGACCTTTTCCATCTGCTCTCTCTCATACTCTTGGAAACGCTTCTCACGGAACAGGATTCCAATCGCGACAGACATTTACACTAGTTACTTCCGTGGCACAGGCACGGGGCACATTCCTTGCGATTTCCCACTTCCATTGCAAAAGTCTACCAGTTTCAGGGAAGGTGATAGTAGACGCACGGTTTCTCTGCAGTGGTGTTTCTGCAGTAGGATACAACACATACATTATGTGACTATGGGTTCCTCGGGAACCCAGATGGAAGCTCGAAGTCGCGATCGACACAGACGTGGTTCGCCGAGATTCGTGTATGCCTTTCCTTTGGCGAAGTCACATACTTTCGCAAACCCTTCTATCTTCGTGACACATGGTGTTCGTTGAGAAAAGCCCTCCATCAGAAGTTGTGCCGCGAGTGAGGCATATCACCCTTCCTTGCCCTCCGTTTCCTTTCACACTTGGCTTCAAGCCGCTTCGTTCCTTAGCAAAGAAGAAGGGCAGTCGAAGGACCGCACCTCCACAGCGTTGTTTCTTGGAGTTAAGTGTATAGCACGTCCGTTACGCTTCCTCCCACTTCCAGACACACACCTCTCTAGGGGACAACGAGTGTGTTGGTGGTCACGTTCGACCCACATTTCTCTTCACAATTCAGCGTGTGGCATTTTCCTTGTGTTTTCACACAAAGTACCGACAGCGCTTCTATCTTCCCGAAACAAGATCTGAGTTGGGAGAAGCTTTCGACACAAGTTCTTTCCCAAGCAGGGCTCTATGGCACAGTAACTTGCGCCTTCACTTTTAACGTGGGACATTTCCTCCGTCTTCTTCCCTGTAGATGGTAGTGGGAAGACTATTGCTCTACCGTTTTGTTTCTTGAGAGGTGAGTGCAAGACCCTCACACACATATCTCAAAAGGCTTCGCGCTTCGCGAACCAAGGGGTTAGCACGAAATCATGTTTGACGCGGCCTCGTTTCTCTGAGTTCAGTGGAAGGCTCTGCTGACGCTAGCTCACGTACATTTGAAGGCCCTTCCAAATTCGTGACCCAAGACTTTGGTGGAGAGAAGCCCTCCACACAACGTGTTCCCCACTGTGGTGTATCTCGCATTCCGTCTCTTTTCTCTCGCCCTAAGCTTTAACACGGCGCTTCCATCCGTAGGGAAAGAGCTGGTCGTCGACGGACGGCAACCCTCTAGATTTGTCCTTAGAGTTAAACACCCGTAGGCAATCTTCCCTATGCTTCCTCACATCATACATTTCCATACTCACCCTTCTTCGTGGAACGACGGGCGGCACATTCGAAACGGACAGCTCACTCTAGGGCACGTCCCTCGTGCCTTCACGCCCACGGCGGAAAACACTTTTATCTTCCTGAAACCATATGATAGCTGAGGGAAGACTTCTTCACAAGGGGTTTGTCAAGCACCGTCCCAGGACACATTCTTTATGCCTTCACACGTTCGCGCCAGAATGCCGCTCATACGTAGGCGTACGGCTTTCCAGGGTTTCCTTCTCAGACTTAAAGGCATGACCTTTTCCCTCTGCTCTCTCTCGTACTCTTGAAAACATTTCTCACGGAACAAGGTTTGAACCGGGAGAGACAATCTCCACTCCTTATTTCCGTGGCGCAGGCATGGGGCACATGCCTTGCGCTGTCACACTTACCTTGGAATAGACTACCATTTTCAGGGAAGAGGTTGGGAGAAACACGGTTTCTCTGCAGTGGCGTTTCTTCAGACCGACGTGCACGCCGCCTGTTTAGGGCTCCACACGTTCATGTTGTGACTAGGTTTTCCCCGTGAAGCCAGATGGAAGCTCGAAGGCGCGGTTTGACACAGACTTGTTTCGCACAGTGTAGTCTGTGGCTTTCCTTTGGCGAACTCACGTACGTTTGAAAACCCTTCTAGCGTCGTGAGCCGTGGTGTTCATTGAGAGAAGCCCTCCATACAAAGTGGTTCCCCGAGTAAGGTATAGCAGGCTTTTCCTCTGCTTCCGTTCACACTCGGCGTCAAGCTGCTTCGATCCTTAGGAAAGGAGGCGGGGAGTCGAAGGACGGCTCCTCCACAGCATTGTCTCTTAGACTTAAGTGTACAGCTCGTTCCTTACGCTTCCTCCCATTTCCAGACACACACCTCCCTAGGGGACAACTTGTTAGTTGGTGGTCGCATTCGACCCACATTTTCCTTCACCATTCAGCCTATGGCATTGTCCTTACGCTTTCACACGAAGTCCTGAAAACGCTTCTCTCTTCCCGAAGCAAGATCTGGGTTGACAGGAGCTTGAGACACAACTCCTCTCTCAAACAGTGGTAGACGGCCCAGCATTTGTGCCTTCACTTTGAACGTCGGAAAGTTCTTCCAACTTCTTCCCCGGAGGCGGTAGTGGAAAGACTAGTTCCCTACAGTTTGGTTTCGTGAGAGGTGAGTGTAAGACGCCTACCTTATATAGCAACGCACATGTCTCCAAAGGCTTCTTTCTTCAAGCACCACGATGTTAGCGCGAAAGCCTGTTTGACATGGCCTTGTTTCTCAGAATTCAGTGTCAGGCTACTACTGCTACTGAGGCTAGCCCACGTACATTGCAAGACCCATCCACCTCCATGACACAGGACGTAATGGAGAGAAACCCTCCGCACAACGTGTTCCTCACTGTGCGGTATCGCGCGTTCCATCTCTTTTCGTTCACACGAGGTTTAAGGAGCGGCTTCGCATCCTTACGAGAAGAGATGGTAGTCGAAGGACGGGAACCCTCGAGACTTGTTCTTAGAGTTAAACAAACGCATGCCATCTTCCTTATGCTTCCGCAGTCATCCATTTCCATACACATCCTTCTTCGTGTAACGACGGCAGGCACCTTCGAAGCGGAGAGCGAAGTCTCGTCTACGTCCCTTATGCCTTCACACCCACTACGGAAAACAGTTTCCTCCTACGGAAACGATACGGCAGTTGAGGGAAGCCTTCTTCACAAGTGGTTTCTCGAGCACCGTCACAGGGCACATTCTAGATGCCTTCACCATGTCACGCGAAAGTGCTTCCCCGACTTACGTGTATGGCTTTCCTGACGGGTCTCCTTCTCACGCTTCAAACCATGACCTTTTCCATCTGCTCTCTCTCATACTCTTGGAAACGCTTCTCACGGAACAGGATTCCAATCGCGACAGACATTTACACTAGTTACTTCCGTGGCACAGGCACGGGGCACATTCCTTGCGATTTCCCACTTCCATTGCAAAAGTCTACCAGTTTCAGGGAAGGTGATAGTAGACGCACGGTTTCTCTGCAGTGGTGTTTCTGCAGTAGGATACAACACATACATTATGTGACTATGGGTTCCTCGGGAACCCAGATGGAAGCTCGAAGTCGCGATCGACACAGACGTGGTTCGCCGAGATTCGTGTATGCCTTTCCTTTGGCGAAGTCACATACTTTCGCAAACCCTTCTATCTTCGTGACACATGGTGTTCGTTGAGAAAAGCCCTCCATCAGAAGTTGTGCCGCGAGTGAGGCATATCACCCTTCCTTGCCCTCCGTTTCCTTTCACACTTGGCTTCAAGCCGCTTCGTTCCTTAGCAAAGAAGAAGGGCAGTCGAAGGACCGCACCTCCACAGCGTTGTTTCTTGGAGTTAAGTGTATAGCACGTCCGTTACGCTTCCTCCCACTTCCAGACACACACCTCTCTAGGGGACAACGAGTGTGTTGGTGGTCACGTTCGACCCACATTTCTCTTCACAATTCAGCGTGTGGCATTTTCCTTGTGTTTTCACACAAAGTACCGACAGCGCTTCTATCTTCCCGAAACAAGATCTGAGTTGGGAGAAGCTTTCGACACAAGTTCTTTCCCAAGCAGGGCTCTATGGCACAGTAACTTGCGCCTTCACTTTTAACGTGGGACATTTCCTCCGTCTTCTTCCCTGTAGATGGTAGTGGGAAGACTATTGCTCTACCGTTTTGTTTCTTGAGAGGTGAGTGCAAGACCCTCACACACATATCTCAAAAGGCTTCGCGCTTCGCGAACCAAGGGGTTAGCACGAAATCATGTTTGACGCGGCCTCGTTTCTCTGAGTTCAGTGGAAGGCTCTGCTGACGCTAGCTCACGTACATTTGAAGGCCCTTCCAAATTCGTGACCCAAGACTTTGGTGGAGAGAAGCCCTCCACACAACGTGTTCCCCACTGTGGTGTATCTCGCATTCCGTCTCTTTTCTCTCGCCCTAAGCTTTAACACGGCGCTTCCATCCGTAGGGAAAGAGCTGGTCGTCGACGGACGGCAACCCTCTAGATTTGTCCTTAGAGTTAAACACCCGTAGGCAATCTTCCCTATGCTTCCTCACATCATACATTTCCATACTCACCCTTCTTCGTGGAACGACGGGCGGCACATTCGAAACGGACAGCTCACTCTAGGGCACGTCCCTCGTGCCTTCACGCCCACGGCGGAAAACACTTTTATCTTCCTGAAACCATATGATAGCTGAGGGAAGACTTCTTCACAAGGGGTTTGTCAAGCACCGTCCCAGGACACATTCTTTATGCCTTCACACGTTCGCGCCAGAATGCCGCTCATACGTAGGCGTACGGCTTTCCAGGGTTTCCTTCTCAGACTTAAAGGCATGACCTTTTCCCTCTGCTCTCTCTCGTACTCTTGAAAACATTTCTCACGGAACAAGGTTTGAACCGGGAGAGACAATCTCCACTCCTTATTTCCGTGGCGCAGGCATGGGGCACATGCCTTGCGCTGTCACACTTACCTTGGAATAGACTACCATTTTCAGGGAAGAGGTTGGGAGAAACACGGTTTCTCTGCAGTGGCGTTTCTTCAGACCGACGTGCACGCCGCCTGTTTAGGGCTCCACACGTTCATGTTGTGACTAGGTTTTCCCCGTGAAGCCAGATGGAAGCTCGAAGGCGCGGTTTGACACAGACTTGTTTCGCACAGTGTAGTCTGTGGCTTTCCTTTGGCGAACTCACGTACGTTTGAAAACCCTTCTAGCGTCGTGAGCCGTGGTGTTCATTGAGAGAAGCCCTCCATACAAAGTGGTTCCCCGAGTAAGGTATAGCAGGCTTTTCCTCTGCTTCCGTTCACACTCGGCGTCAAGCTGCTTCGATCCTTAGGAAAGGAGGCGGGGAGTCGAAGGACGGCTCCTCCACAGCATTGTCTCTTAGACTTAAGTGTACAGCTCGTTCCTTACGCTTCCTCCCATTTCCAGACACACACCTCCCTAGGGGACAACTTGTTAGTTGGTGGTCGCATTCGACCCACATTTTCCTTCACCATTCAGCCTATGGCATTGTCCTTACGCTTTCACACGAAGTCCTGAAAACGCTTCTCTCTTCCCGAAGCAAGATCTGGGTTGACAGGAGCTTGAGACACAACTCCTCTCTCAAACAGTGGTAGACGGCCCAGCATTTGTGCCTTCACTTTGAACGTCGGAAAGTTCTTCCAACTTCTTCCCCGGAGGCGGTAGTGGAAAGACTAGTTCCCTACAGTTTGGTTTCGTGAGAGGTGAGTGTAAGACGCCTACCTTATATAGCAACGCACATGTCTCCAAAGGCTTCTTTCTTCAAGCACCACGATGTTAGCGCGAAAGCCTGTTTGACATGGCCTTGTTTCTCAGAATTCAGTGTCAGGCTACTACTGCTACTGAGGCTAGCCCACGTACATTGCAAGACCCATCCACCTCCATGACACAGGACGTAATGGAGAGAAACCCTCCGCACAACGTGTTCCTCACTGTGCGGTATCGCGCGTTCCATCTCTTTTCGTTCACACGAGGTTTAAGGAGCGGCTTCGCATCCTTACGAGAAGAGATGGTAGTCGAAGGACGGGAACTCTCGAGACTTGTTCTTAGAGTTAAACAAACGCATGCCATCTTCCTTATGCTTCCGCAGTCATCCATTTCCATACACATCCTTCTTCGTGTAACGACGGCAGGCACCTTCGAAGCGGAGAGCGAAGTCTCGTCTACGTCCCTTATGCCTTCACACCCACTACGGAAAACAGTTTCCTCCTACGGAAACGATACGGCAGTTGAGGGAAGCCTTCTTCACAAGTGGTTTCTCGAGCACCGTCACAGGGCACATTCTAGATGCCTTCACCATGTCACGCGAAAGTGCTTCCCCGACTTACGTGTATGGCTTTCCTGACGGGTCTCCTTCTCACGCTTCAAACCATGACCTTTTCCATCTGCTCTCTCTCATACTCTTGGAAACGCTTCTCACGGAACAGGATTCCAATCGCGACAGACATTTACACTAGTTACTTCCGTGGCACAGGCACGGGGCACATTCCTTGCGATTTCCCACTTCCATTGCAAAAGTCTACCAGTTTCAGGGAAGGTGATAGTAGACGCACGGTTTCTCTGCAGTGGTGTTTCTGCAGTAGGATACAACACATACATTATGTGACTATGGGTTCCTCGGGAACCCAGATGGAAGCTCGAAGTCGCGATCGACACAGACGTGGTTCGCCGAGATTCGTGTATGCCTTTCCTTTGGCGAAGTCACATACTTTCGCAAACCCTTCTATCTTCGTGACACATGGTGTTCGTTGAGAAAAGCCCTCCATCAGAAGTTGTGCCGCGAGTGAGGCATATCACCCTTCCTTGCCCTCCGTTTCCTTTCACACTTGGCTTCAAGCCGCTTCGTTCCTTAGCAAAGAAGAAGGGCAGTCGAAGGACCGCACCTCCACAGCGTTGTTTCTTGGAGTTAAGTGTATAGCACGTCCGTTACGCTTCCTCCCACTTCCAGACACACACCTCTCTAGGGGACAACGAGTGTGTTGGTGGTCACGTTCGACCCACATTTCTCTTCACAATTCAGCGTGTGGCATTTTCCTTGTGTTTTCACACAAAGTACCGACAGCGCTTCTATCTTCCCGAAACAAGATCTGAGTTGGGAGAAGCTTTCGACACAAGTTCTTTCCCAAGCAGGGCTCTATGGCACAGTAACTTGCGCCTTCACTTTTAACGTGGGACATTTCCTCCGTCTTCTTCCCTGTAGATGGTAGTGGGAAGACTATTGCTCTACCGTTTTGTTTCTTGAGAGGTGAGTGCAAGACCCTCACACACATATCTCAAAAGGCTTCGCGCTTCGCGAACCAAGGGGTTAGCACGAAATCATGTTTGACGCGGCCTCGTTTCTCTGAGTTCAGTGGAAGGCTCTGCTGACGCTAGCTCACGTACATTTGAAGGCCCTTCCAAATTCGTGACCCAAGACTTTGGTGGAGAGAAGCCCTCCACACAACGTGTTCCCCACTGTGGTGTATCTCGCATTCCGTCTCTTTTCTCTCGCCCTAAGCTTTAACACGGCGCTTCCATCCGTAGGGAAAGAGCTGGTCGTCGACGGACGGCAACCCTCTAGATTTGTCCTTAGAGTTAAACACCCGTAGGCAATCTTCCCTATGCTTCCTCACATCATACATTTCCATACTCACCCTTCTTCGTGGAACGACGGGCGGCACATTCGAAACGGACAGCTCACTCTAGGGCACGTCCCTCGTGCCTTCACGCCCACGGCGGAAAACACTTTTATCTTCCTGAAACCATATGATAGCTGAGGGAAGACTTCTTCACAAGGGGTTTGTCAAGCACCGTCCCAGGACACATTCTTTATGCCTTCACACGTTCGCGCCAGAATGCCGCTCATACGTAGGCGTACGGCTTTCCAGGGTTTCCTTCTCAGACTTAAAGGCATGACCTTTTCCCTCTGCTCTCTCTCGTACTCTTGAAAACATTTCTCACGGAACAAGGTTTGAACCGGGAGAGACAATCTCCACTCCTTATTTCCGTGGCGCAGGCATGGGGCACATGCCTTGCGCTGTCACACTTACCTTGGAATAGACTACCATTTTCAGGGAAGAGGTTGGGAGAAACACGGTTTCTCTGCAGTGGCGTTTCTTCAGACCGACGTGCACGCCGCCTGTTTAGGGCTCCACACGTTCATGTTGTGACTAGGTTTTCCCCGTGAAGCCAGATGGAAGCTCGAAGGCGCGGTTTGACACAGACTTGTTTCGCACAGTGTAGTCTGTGGCTTTCCTTTGGCGAACTCACGTACGTTTGAAAACCCTTCTAGCGTCGTGAGCCGTGGTGTTCATTGAGAGAAGCCCTCCATACAAAGTGGTTCCCCGAGTAAGGTATAGCAGGCTTTTCCTCTGCTTCCGTTCACACTCGGCGTCAAGCTGCTTCGATCCTTAGGAAAGGAGGCGGGGAGTCGAAGGACCGCTCCTCCACAGCATTGTCTCTTAGACTTAAGTGTACAGCTCGTTCCTTACGCTTCCTCCCATTTCCAGACACACACCTCCCTAGGGGACAACTTGTTAGTTGGTGGTCGCATTCGACCCACATTTTCCTTCACCATTCAGCCTATGGCATTGTCCTTACGCTTTCACACGAAGTCCTGAAAACGCTTCTCTCTTCCCGAAGCAAGATCTGGGTTGACAGGAGCTTGAGACACAACTCCTCTCTCAAACAGTGGTAGACGGCCCAGCATTTGTGCCTTCACTTTGAACGTCGGAAAGTTCTTCCAACTTCTTCCCCGGAGGCGGTAGTGGAAAGACTAGTTCCCTACAGTTTGGTTTCGTGAGAGGTGAGTGTAAGACGCCTACCTTATATAGCAACGCACATGTCTCCAAAGGCTTCTTTCTTCAAGCACCACGATGTTAGCGCGAAAGCCTGTTTGACATGGCCTTGTTTCTCAGAATTCAGTGTCAGGCTACTACTGCTACTGAGGCTAGCCCACGTACATTGCAAGACCCATCCACCTCCATGACACAGGACGTAATGGAGAGAAACCCTCCGCACAACGTGTTCCTCACTGTGCGGTATCGCGCGTTCCATCTCTTTTCGTTCACACGAGGTTTAAGGAGCGGCTTCGCATCCTTACGAGAAGAGATGGTAGTCGAAGGACGGGAACCCTCGAGACTTGTTCTTAGAGTTAAACAAACGCATGCCATCTTCCTTATGCTTCCGCAGTCATCCATTTCCATACACATCCTTCTTCGTGTAACGACGGCAGGCACCTTCGAAGCGGAGAGCGAAGTCTCGTCTACGTCCCTTATGCCTTCACACCCACTACGGAAAACAGTTTCCTCCTACGGAAACGATACGGCAGTTGAGGGAAGCCTTCTTCACAAGTGGTTTCTCGAGCACCGTCACAGGGCACATTCTAGATGCCTTCACCATGTCACGCGAAAGTGCTTCCCCGACTTACGTGTATGGCTTTCCTGACGGGTCTCCTTCTCACGCTTCAAACCATGACCTTTTCCATCTGCTCTCTCTCATACTCTTGGAAACGCTTCTCATAGAACAGGATTCCAATCGCGACAGACATTTACACTAGTTACTTCCGTGGCACAGGCACGGGGCACATTCCTTGCGATTTCCCACTTCCATTGCAAAAGTCTACCAGTTTCAGGGAAGGTGATAGTAGACGCACGGTTTCTCTGCAGTGGTGTTTCTGCAGTAGGATACAACACATACATTATGTGACTATGGGTTCCTCGGGAACCCAGATGGAAGCTCGAAGTCGCGATCGACACAGACGTGGTTCGCCGAGATTCGTGTATGCCTTTCCTTTGGCGAAGTCACATACTTTCGCAAACCCTTCTATCTTCGTGACACATGGTGTTCGTTGAGAAAAGCCCTCCATCAGAAGTTGTGCCGCGAGTGAGGTATATCACCCTTCCTTGCCCTCCGTTTCCTTTCACACTTGGCTTCAAGCCGCTTCGTTCCTTAGCAAAGAAGAAGGGCAGTCGAAGGACCGCACCTCCACAGCGTTGTTTCTTGGAGTTAAGTGTATAGCACGTCCGTTACGCTTCCTCCCACTTCCAGACACACACCTCTCTAGGGGACAACGAGTGTGTTGGTGGTCACGTTCGACCCACATTTCTCTTCACAATTCAGCGTGTGGCATTTTCCTTGTGTTTTCACACAAAGTACCGACAGCGCTTCTATCTTCCCGAAACAAGATCTGAGTTGGGAGAAGCTTTCGACACAAGTTCTTTCCCAAGCAGGGCTCTATGGCACAGTAACTTGCGCCTTCACTTTTAACGTGGGACATTTCCTCCGTCTTCTTCCCTGTAGATGGTAGTGGGAAGACTATTGCTCTACCGTTTTGTTTCTTGAGAGGTGAGTGCAAGACCCTCACACACATATCTCAAAAGGCTTCGCGCTTCGCGAACCAAGGGGTTAGCACGAAATCATGTTTGACGCGGCCTCGTTTCTCTGAGTTCAGTGGAAGGCTCTGCTGACGCTAGCTCACGTACATTTGAAGGCCCTTCCAAATTCGTGACCCAAGACTTTGGTGGAGAGAAGCCCTCCACACAACGTGTTCCCCACTGTGGTGTATCTCGCATTCCGTCTCTTTTCTCTCGCCCTAAGCTTTAACACGGCGCTTCCATCCGTAGGGAAAGAGCTGGTCGTCGACGGACGGCAACCCTCTAGATTTGTCCTTAGAGTTAAACACCCGTAGGCAATCTTCCCTATGCTTCCTCACATCATACATTTCCATACTCACCCTTCTTCGTGGAACGACGGGCGGCACATTCGAAACGGACAGCTCACTCTAGGGCACGTCCCTCGTGCCTTCGCGCCCACGGCGGAAAACACTTTTATCTTCCTGAAACCATATGATAGCTGAGGGAAGACTTCTTCACAAGGGGTTTGTCAAGCACCGTCCCAGGACACATTCTTTATGCCTTCACACGTTCGCGCCAGAATGCCGCTCATACGTAGGCGTACGGCTTTCCAGGGTTTCCTTCTCAGACTTAAAGGCATGACCTTTTCCCTCTGCTCTCTCTCGTACTCTTGAAAACATTTCTCACGGAACAAGGTTTGAACCGGGAGAGACAATCTCCACTCCTTATTTCCGTGGCGCAGGCATGGGGCACATGCCTTGCGCTGTCACACTTACCTTGGAATAGACTACCATTTTCAGGGAAGAGGTTGGGAGAAACACGGTTTCTCTGCAGTGGTGTTTCTTCAGACCGACGTGCACGCCGCCTGTTTAGGGCTCCACACGTTCATGTTGTGACTAGGTTTTCCCCGTGAAGCCAGATGGAAGCTCGAAGGCGCGGTTTGACACAGACTTGTTTCGCACAGTGTAGTCTGTGGCTTTCCTTTGGCGAACTCACGTACGTTTGAAAACCCTTCTAGCGTCGTGAGCCGTGGTGTTCATTGAGAGAAGCCCTCCATACAAAGTGGTTCCCCGAGTAAGGTATAGCAGGCTTTTCCTCTGCTTCCGTTCACACTCGGCGTCAAGCTGCTTCGATCCTTAGGAAAGGAGGCGGGGAGTCGAAGGACGGCTCCTCCACAGCATTGTCTCTTAGACTTAAGTGTACAGCTCGTTCCTTACGCTTCCTCCCATTTCCAGACACACACCTCCCTAGGGGACAACTTGTTAGTTGGTGGTCGCATTCGACCCACATTTTCCTTCACCATTCAGCCTATGGCATTGTCCTTACGCTTTCACACGAAGTCCTGAAAACGCTTCTCTCTTCCCGAAGCAAGATCTGGGTTGACAGGAGCTTGAGACACAACTCCTCTCTCAAACAGTGGTAGACGGCCCAGCATTTGTGCCTTCACTTTGAACGTCGGAAAGTTCTTCCAACTTCTTCCCCGGAGGCGGTAGTGGAAAGACTAGTTCCCTACAGTTTGGTTTCGTGAGAGGTGAGTGTAAGACGCCTACCTTATATAGCAACGCACATGTCTCCAAAGGCTTCTTTCTTCAAGCACCACGATGTTAGCGCGAAAGCCTGTTTGACATGGCCTTGTTTCTCAGAATTCAGTGTCAGGCTACTACTGCTACTGAGGCTAGCCCACGTACATTGCAAGACCCATCCACCTCCATGACACAGGACGTAATGGAGAGAAACCCTCCGCACAACGTGTTCCTCACTGTGCGGTATCGCGCGTTCCATCTCTTTTCGTTCACACGAGGTTTAAGGAGCGGCTTC
The DNA here is from genome assembly GCF_037043125.1 of Eumetopias jubatus. Taxonomy (NCBI): domain Eukaryota; kingdom Metazoa; phylum Chordata; class Mammalia; order Carnivora; family Otariidae; genus Eumetopias; species Eumetopias jubatus. Next base: position 116,069 of record NW_028274992.1, read on the forward strand.
GCATCCTTACGAGAAGAGATGGTAGTCGAAGGACGGGAACCCTCGAGACTTGTTCTTAGAGTTAAACAAACGCATGCCATCTTCCTTATGCTTCCGCAGTCATCCATTTCCATACACATCCTTCTTCGTGTAACGACGGCAGGCACCTTCGAAGCGGAGAGCGAAGTCTCGTCTACGTCCCTTATGCCTTCACACCCACTACGGAAAACAGTTTCCTCCTACGGAAACGATACGGCAGTTGAGGGAAGCCTTCTTCACAAGTGGTTTCTCGAGCACCGTCACAGGGCACATTCTAGATGCCTTCACCATGTCACGCGAAAGTGCTTCCCCGACTTACGTGTATGGCTTTCCTGACGGGTCTCCTTCTCACGCTTCAAACCATGACCTTTTCCATCTGCTCTCTCTCATACTCTTGGAAACGCTTCTCACGGAACAGGATTCCAATCGCGACAGACATTTACACTAGTTAATTCCGTGGCACAGGCACGGGGCACATTCCTTGCGATTTCCCACTTCCATTGCAAAAGTCTACCAGTTTCAGGGAAGGTGATAGTAGACGCACGGTTTCTCTGCAGTGGTGTTTCTGCAGTAGGATACAACACATACATTATGTGACTATGGGTTCCTCGGGAACCCAGATGGAAGCTCGAAGTCGCGATCGACACAGACGTGGTTCGCCGAGATTCGTGTATGCCTTTCCTTTGGCGAAGTCACATACTTTCGCAAACCCTTCTATCTTCGTGACACATGGTGTTCGTTGAGAAAAGCCCTCCATCAGAAGTTGTGCCGCGAGTGAGGTATATCACCCTTCCTTGCCCTCCGTTTCCTTTCACACTTGGCTTCAAGCCGCTTCGTTCCTTAGCAAAGAAGAAGGGCAGTCGAAGGACCGCACCTCCACAGCGTTGTTTCTTGGAGTTAAGTGTATAGCACGTCCGTTACGCTTCCTCCCACTTCCAGACACACACCTCTCTAGGGGACAACGAGTGTGTTGGTGGTCACGTTCGACCCACATTTCTCTTCACAATTCAGCGTGTGGCATTTTCCTTGTGTTTTCACACAAAGTACCGACAGCGCTTCTATCTTCCCGAAACAAGATCTGAGTTGGGAGAAGCTTTCGACACAAGTTCTTTCCCAAGCAGGGCTCTATGGCACAGTAACTTGCGCCTTCACTTTTAACGTGGGACATTTCCTCCGTCTTCTTCCCTGTAGATGGTAGTGGGAAGACTATTGCTCTACCGTTTTGTTTCTTGAGAGGTGAGTGCAAGACCCTCACACACATATCTCAAAAGGCTTCGCGCTTCGCGAACCAAGGGGTTAGCACGAAATCATGTTTGACGCGGCCTCGTTTCTCTGAGTTCAGTGGAAGGCTCTGCTGACGCTAGCTCACGTACATTTGAAGGCCCTTCCAAATTCGTGACCCAAGACTTTGGTGGAGAGAAGCCCTCCACACAACGTGTTCCCCACTGTGGTGTATCTCGCATTCCGTCTCTTTTCTCTCGCCCTAAGCTTTAACACGGCGCTTCCATCCGTAGGGAAAGAGCTGGTCGTCGACGGACGGCAACCCTCTAGATTTGTCCTTAGAGTTAAACACCCGTAGGCAATCTTCCCTATGCTTCCTCACATCATACATTTCCATACTCACCCTTCTTCGTGGAACGACGGGCGGCACATTCGAAACGGACAGCTCACTCTAGGGCACGTCCCTCGTGCCTTCGCGCCCACGGCGGAAAACACTTTTATCTTCCTGAAACCATATGATAGCTGAGGGAAGACTTCTTCACAAGGGGTTTGTCAAGCACCGTCCCAGGACACATTCTTTATGCCTTCACACGTTCGCGCCAGAATGCCGCTCATACGTAGGCGTACGGCTTTCCAGGGTTTCCTTCTCAGACTTAAAGGCATGACCTTTTCCCTCTGCTCTCTCTCGTACTCTTGAAAACATTTCTCACGGAACAAGGTTTGAACCGGGAGAGACAATCTCCACTCCTTATTTCCGTGGCGCAGGCATGGGGCACATGCCTTGCGCTGTCACACTTACCTTGGAATAGACTACCATTTTCAGGGAAGAGGTTGGGAGAAACACGGTTTCTCTGCAGTGGTGTTTCTTCAGACCGACGTGCACGCCGCCTGTTTAGGGCTCCACACGTTCATGTTGTGACTAGGTTTTCCCCGTGAAGCCAGATGGAAGCTCGAAGGCGCGGTTTGACACAGACTTGTTTCGCACAGTGTAGTCTGTGGCTTTCCTTTGGCGAACTCACGTACGTTTGAAAACCCTTCTAGCGTCGTGAGCCGTGGTGTTCATTGAGAGAAGCCCTCCATACAAAGTGGTTCCCCGAGTAAGGTATAGCAGGCTTTTCCTCTGCTTCCGTTCACACTCGGCGTCAAGCTGCTTCGATCCTTAGGAAAGGAGGCGGGGAGTCGAAGGACCGCTCCTCCACAGCATTGTCTCTTAGACTTAAGTGTACAGCTCGTTCCTTACGCTTCCTCCCATTTCCAGACACACACCTCCCTAGGGGACAACTTGTTAGTTGGTGGTCGCATTCGACCCACATTTTCCTTCACCATTCAGCCTATGGCATTGTCCTTACGCTTTCACACGAAGTCCTGAAAACGCTTCTCTCTTCCCGAAGCAAGATCTGGGTTGACAGGAGCTTGAGACACAACTCCTCTCTCAAACAGTGGTAGACGGCCCAGCATTTGTGCCTTCACTTTGAACGTCGGAAAGTTCTTCCAACTTCTTCCCCGGAGGCGGTAGTGGAAAGACTAGTTCCCTACAGTTTGGTTTCGTGAGAGGTGAGTGTAAGACGCCTACCTTATATAGCAACGCACATGTCTCCAAAGGCTTCTTTCTTCAAGCACCACGATGTTAGCGCGAAAGCCTGTTTGACATGGCCTTGTTTCTCAGAATTCAGTGTCAGGCTACTACTGCTACTGAGGCTAGCCCACGTACATTGCAAGACCCATCCACCTCCATGACACAGGACGTAATGGAGAGAAACCCTCCGCACAACGTGTTCCTCACTGTGCGGTATCGCGCGTTCCATCTCTTTTCGTTCACACGAGGTTTAAGGAGCGGCTTCGCATCCTTACGAGAAGAGATGGTAGTCGAAGGACGGGAACCCTCGAGACTTGTTCTTAGAGTTAAACAAACGCATGCCATCTTCCTTATGCTTCCGCAGTCATCCATTTCCATACACATCCTTCTTCGTGTAACGACGGCAGGCACCTTCGAAGCGGAGAGCGAAGTCTCGTCTACGTCCCTTATGCCTTCACACCCACTACGGAAAACAGTTTCCTCCTACGGAAACGATACGGCAGTTGAGGGAAGCCTTCTTCACAAGTGGTTTCTCGAGCACCGTCACAGGGCACATTCTAGATGCCTTCACCATGTCACGCGAAAGTGCTTCCCCGACTTACGTGTATGGCTTTCCTGACGGGTCTCCTTCTCACGCTTCAAACCATGACCTTTTCCATCTGCTCTCTCTCATACTCTTGGAAACGCTTCTCACGGAACAGGATTCCAATCGCGACAGACATTTACACTAGTTACTTCCGTGGCACAGGCACGGGGCACATTCCTTGCGATTTCCCACTTCCATTGCAAAAGTCTACCAGTTTCAGGGAAGGTGATAGTAGACGCACGGTTTCTCTGCAGTGGTGTTTCTGCAGTAGGATACAACACATACATTATGTGACTATGGGTTCCTCGGGAACCCAGATGGAAGCTCGAAGTCGCGATCGACACAGACGTGGTTCGCCGAGATTCGTGTATGCCTTTCCTTTGGCGAAGTCACATACTTTCGCAAACCCTTCTATCTTCGTGACACATGGTGTTCGTTGAGAAAAGCCCTCCATCAGAAGTTGTGCCGCGAGTGAGGTATATCACCCTTCCTTGCCCTCCGTTTCCTTTCACACTTGGCTTCAAGCCGCTTCGTTCCTTAGCAAAGAAGAAGGGCAGTCGAAGGACCGCACCTCCACAGCGTTGTTTCTTGGAGTTAAGTGTATAGCACGTCCGTTACGCTTCCTCCCACTTCCAGACACACACCTCTCTAGGGGACAACGAGTGTGTTGGTGGTCACGTTCGACCCACATTTCTCTTCACAATTCAGCGTGTGGCATTTTCCTTGTGTTTTCACACAATGTACCGACAGCGCTTCTATCTTCCCGAAACAAGATCTGAGTTGGGAGAAGCTTTCGACACAAGTTCTTTCCCAAGCAGGGCTCTATGGCACAGTAACTTGCGCCTTCACTTTTAACGTGGGACATTTCCTCCGTCTTCTTCCCTGTAGATGGTAGTGGGAAGACTATTGCTCTACCGTTTTGTTTCTTGAGAGGTGAGTGCAAGACCCTCACACACATATCTCAAAAGGCTTCGCGCTTCGCGAACCAAGGGGTTAGCACGAAATCATGTTTGACGCGGCCTCGTTTCTCTGAGTTCAGTGGAAGGCTCTGCTGACGCTAGCTCACGTACATTTGAAGGCCCTTCCAAATTCGTGACCCAAGACTTTGGTGGAGAGAAGCCCTCCACACAACGTGTTCCCCACTGTGGTGTATCTCGCATTCCGTCTCTTTTCTCTCGCCCTAAGCTTTAACACGGCGCTTCCATCCGTAGGGAAAGAGCTGGTCGTCGACGGACGGCAACCCTCTAGATTTGTCCTTAGAGTTAAACACCCGTAGGCAATCTTCCCTATGCTTCCTCACATCATACATTTCCATACTCACCCTTCTTCGTGGAACGACGGGCGGCACATTCGAAACGGACAGCTCACTCTAGGGCACGTCCCTCGTGCCTTCACGCCCACGGCGGAAAACACTTTTATCTTCCTGAAACCATATGATAGCTGAGGGAAGACTTCTTCACAAGGGGTTTGTCAAGCACCGTCCCAGGACACATTCTTTATGCCTTCACACGTTCGCGCCAGAATGCCGCTCATACGTAGGCGTACGGCTTTCCAGGGTTTCCTTCTCAGACTTAAAGGCATGACCTTTTCCCTCTGCTCTCTCTCGTACTCTTGAAAACATTTCTCACGGAACAAGGTTTGAACCGGGAGAGACAATCTCCACTCCTTATTTCCGTGGCGCAGGCATGGGGCACATGCCTTGCGCTGTCACACTTACCTTGGAATAGACTACCATTTTCAGGGAAGAGGTTGGGAGAAACACGGTTTCTCTGCAGTGGTGTTTCTTCAGACCGACGTGCACGCCGCCTGTTTAGGGCTCCACACGTTCATGTTGTGACTAGGTTTTCCCCGTGAAGCCAGATGGAAGCTCGAAGGCGCGGTTTGACACAGACTTGTTTCGCACAGTGTAGTCTGTGGCTTTCCTTTGGCGAACTCACGTACGTTTGAAAACCCTTCTAGCGTCGTGAGCCGTGGTGTTCATTGAGAGAAGCCCTCCATACAAAGTGGTTCCCCGAGTAAGGTATAGCAGGCTTTTCCTCTGCTTCCGTTCACACTCGGCGTCAAGCTGCTTCGATCCTTAGGAAAGGAGGCGGGGAGTCGAAGGACGGCTCCTCCACAGCATTGTCTCTTAGACTTAAGTGTACAGCTCGTTCCTTACGCTTCCTCCCATTTCCAGACACACACCTCCCTAGGGGACAACTTGTTAGTTGGTGGTCGCATTCGACCCACATTTTCCTTCACCATTCAGCCTATGGCATTGTCCTTACGCTTTCACACGAAGTCCTGAAAACGCTTCTCTCTTCCCGAAGCAAGATCTGGGTTGACAGGAGCTTGAGACACAACTCCTCTCTCAAACAGTGGTAGACGGCCCAGCATTTGTGCCTTCACTTTGAACGTCGGAAAGTTCTTCCAACTTCTTCCCCGGAGGCGGTAGTGGAAAGACTAGTTCCCTACAGTTTGGTTTCGTGAGAGGTGAGTGTAAGACGCCTACCTTATATAGCAACGCACATGTCTCCAAAGGCTTCTTTCTTCAAGCACCACGATGTTAGCGCGAAAGCCTGTTTGACATGGCCTTGTTTCTCAGAATTCAGTGTCAGGCTACTACTGCTACTGAGGCTAGCCCACGTACATTGCAAGACCCATCCACCTCCATGACACAGGACGTAATGGAGAGAAACCCTCCGCACAACGTGTTCCTCACTGTGCGGTATCGCGCGTTCCATCTCTTTTCGTTCACACGAGGTTTAAGGAGCGGCTTCGCATCCTTACGAGAAGAGATGGTAGTCGAAGGACGGGAACCCTCGAGACTTGTTCTTAGAGTTAAACAAACGCATGCCATCTTCCTTATGCTTCCGCAGTCATCCATTTCCATACACATCCTTCTTCGTGTAACGACGGCAGGCACCTTCGAAGCGGAGAGCGAAGTCTCGTCTACGTCCCTTATGCCTTCACACCCACTACGGAAAACAGTTTCCTCCTACGGAAACGATACGGCAGTTGAGGGAAGCCTTCTTCACAAGTGGTTTCTCGAGCACCGTCACAGGGCACATTCTAGATGCCTTCACCATGTCACGCGAAAGTGCTTCCCCGACTTACGTGTATGGCTTTCCTGACGGGTCTCCTTCTCACGCTTCAAACCATGACCTTTTCCATCTGCTCTCTCTCATACTCTTGGAAACGCTTCTCACGGAACAGGATTCCAATCGCGACAGACATTTACACTAGTTACTTCCGTGGCACAGGCACGGGGCACATTCCTTGCGATTTCCCACTTCCATTGCAAAAGTCTACCAGTTTCAGGGAAGGTGATAGTAGACGCACGGTTTCTCTGCAGTGGTGTTTCTGCAGTAGGATACAACACATACATTATGTGACTATGGGTTCCTCGGGAACCCAGATGGAAGCTCGAAGTCGCGATCGACACAGACGTGGTTCGCCGAGATTCGTGTATGCCTTTCCTTTGGCGAAGTCACATACTTTCGCAAACCCTTCTATCTTCGTGACACATGGTGTTCGTTGAGAAAAGCCCTCCATCAGAAGTTGTGCCGCGAGTGAGGCATATCACCCTTCCTTGCCCTCCGTTTCCTTTCACACTTGGCTTCAAGCCGCTTCGTTCCTTAGCAAAGAAGAAGGGCAGTCGAAGGACCGCACCTCCACAGCGTTGTTTCTTGGAGTTAAGTGTATAGCACGTCCGTTACGCTTCCTCCCACTTCCAGACACACACCTCTCTAGGGGACAACGAGTGTGTTGGTGGTCACGTTCGACCCACATTTCTCTTCACAATTCAGCGTGTGGCATTTTCCTTGTGTTTTCACACAAAGTACCGACAGCGCTTCTATCTTCCCGAAACAAGATCTGAGTTGGGAGAAGCTTTCGACACAAGTTCTTTCCCAAGCAGGGCTCTATGGCACAGTAACTTGCGCCTTCACTTTTAACGTGGGACATTTCCTCCGTCTTCTTCCCTGTAGATGGTAGTGGGAAGACTATTGCTCTACCGTTTTGTTTCTTGAGAGGTGAGTGCAAGACCCTCACACACATATCTCAAAAGGCTTCGCGCTTCGCGAACCAAGGGGTTAGCACGAAATCATGTTTGACGCGGCCTCGTTTCTCTGAGTTCAGTGGAAGGCTCTGCTGACGCTAGCTCACGTACATTTGAAGGCCCTTCCAAATTCGTGACCCAAGACTTTGGTGGAGAGAAGCCCTCCACACAACGTGTTCCCCACTGTGGTGTATCTCGCATTCCGTCTCTTTTCTCTCGCCCTAAGCTTTAACACGGCGCTTCCATCCGTAGGGAAAGAGCTGGTCGTCGACGGACGGCAACCCTCTAGATTTGTCCTTAGAGTTAAACACCCGTAGGCAATCTTCCCTATGCTTCCTCACATCATACATTTCCATACTCACCCTTCTTCGTGGAACGACGGGCGGCACATTCGAAACGGACAGCTCACTCTAGGGCACGTCCCTCGTGCCTTCGCGCCCACGGCGGAAAACACTTTTATCTTCCTGAAACCATATGATAGCTGAGGGAAGACTTCTTCACAAGGGGTTTGTCAAGCACCGTCCCAGGACACATTCTTTATGCCTTCACACGTTCGCGCCAGAATGCCGCTCATACGTAGGCGTACGGCTTTCCAGGGTTTCCTTCTCAGACTTAAAGGCATGACCTTTTCCCTCTGCTCTCTCTCGTACTCTTGAAAACATTTCTCACGGAACAAGGTTTGAACCGGGAGAGACAATCTCCACTCCTTATTTCCGTGGCGCAGGCATGGGGCACATGCCTTGCGCTGTCACACTTACCTTGGAATAGACTACCATTTTCAGGGAAGAGGTTGGGAGAAACACGGTTTCTCTGCAGTGGTGTTTCTTCAGACCGACGTGCACGCCGCCTGTTTAGGGCTCCACACGTTCATGTTGTGACTAGGTTTTCCCCGTGAAGCCAGATGGAAGCTCGAAGGCGCGGTTTGACACAGACTTGTTTCGCACAGTGTAGTCTGTGGCTTTCCTTTGGCGAACTCACGTACGTTTGAAAACCCTTCTAGCGTCGTGAGCCGTGGTGTTCATTGAGAGAAGCCCTCCATACAAAGTGGTTCCCCGAGTAAGGTATAGCAGGCTTTTCCTCTGCTTCCGTTCACACTCGGCGTCAAGCTGCTTCGATCCTTAGGAAAGGAGGCGGGGAGTCGAAGGACGGCTCCTCCACAGCATTGTCTCTTAGACTTAAGTGTACAGCTCGTTCCTTACGCTTCCTCCCATTTCCAGACACACACCTCCCTAGGGGACAACTTGTTAGTTGGTGGTCGCATTCGACCCACATTTTCCTTCACCATTCAGCCTATGGCATTGTCCTTACGCTTTCACACGAAGTCCTGAAAACGCTTCTCTCTTCCCGAAGCAAGATCTGGGTTGACAGGAGCTTGAGACACAACTCCTCTCTCAAACAGTGGTAGACGGCCCAGCATTTGTGCCTTCACTTTGAACGTCGGAAAGTTCTTCCAACTTCTTCCCCGGAGGCGGTAGTGGAAAGACTAGTTCCCTACAGTTTGGTTTCGTGAGAGGTGAGTGTAAGACGCCTACCTTATATAGCAACGCACATGTCTCCAAAGGCTTCTTTCTTCAAGCACCACGATGTTAGCGCGAAAGCCTGTTTGACATGGCCTTGTTTCTCAGAATTCAGTGTCAGGCTACTACTGCTACTGAGGCTAGCCCACGTACATTGCAAGACCCATCCACCTCCATGACACAGGACGTAATGGAGAGAAACCCTCCGCACAACGTGTTCCTCACTGTGCGGTATCGCGCGTTCCATCTCTTTTCGTTCACACGAGGTTTAAGGAGCGGCTTCGCATCCTTACGAGAAGAGATGGTAGTCGAAGGACGGGAACCCTCGAGACTTGTTCTTAGAGTTAAACAAACGCATGCCATCTTCCTTATGCTTCCGCAGTCATCCATTTCCATACACATCCTTCTTCGTGTAACGACGGCAGGCACCTTCGAAGCGGAGAGCGAAGTCTCGTCTACGTCCCTTATGCCTTCACACCCACTACGGAAAACAGTTTCCTCCTACGGAAACGATACGGCAGTTGAGGGAAGCCTTCTTCACAAGTGGTTTCTCGAGCACCGTCACAGGGCACATTCTAGATGCCTTCACCATGTCACGCGAAAGTGCTTCCCCGACTTACGTGTATGGCTTTCCTGACGGGTCTCCTTCTCACGCTTCAAACCATGACCTTTTCCATCTGCTCTCTCTCATACTCTTGGAAACGCTTCTCACGGAACAGGATTCCAATCGCGACAGACATTTACACTAGTTACTTCCGTGGCACAGGCACGGGGCACATTCCTTGCGATTTCCCACTTCCATTGCAAAAGTCTACCAGTTTCAGGGAAGGTGATAGTAGACGCACGGTTTCTCTGCAGTGGTGTTTCTGCAGTAGGATACAACACATACATTATGTGACTATGGGTTCCTCGGGAACCCAGATGGAAGCTCGAAGTCGCGATCGACACAGACGTGGTTCGCCGAGATTCGTGTATGCCTTTCCTTTGGCGAAGTCACATACTTTCGCAAACCCTTCTATCTTCGTGACACATGGTGTTCGTTGAGAAAAGCCCTCCATCAGAAGTTGTGCCGCGAGTGAGGCATATCACCCTTCCTTGCCCTCCGTTTCCTTTCACACTTGGCTTCAAGCCGCTTCGTTCCTTAGCAAAGAAGAAGGGCAGTCGAAGGACCGCACCTCCACAGCGTTGTTTCTTGGAGTTAAGTGTATAGCACGTCCGTTACGCTTCCTCCCACTTCCAGACACACACCTCTCTAGGGGACAACGAGTGTGTTGGTGGTCACGTTCGACCCACATTTCTCTTCACAATTCAGCGTGTGGCATTTTCCTTGTGTTTTCACACAAAGTACCGACAGCGCTTCTATCTTCCCGAAACAAGATCTGAGTTGGGAGAAGCTTTCGACACAAGTTCTTTCCCAAGCAGGGCTCTATGGCACAGTAACTTGCGCCTTCACTTTTAACGTGGGACATTTCCTCCGTCTTCTTCCCTGTAGATGGTAGTGGGAAGACTATTGCTCTACCGTTTTGTTTCTTGAGAGGTGAGTGCAAGACCCTCACACACATATCTCAAAAGGCTTCGCGCTTCGCGAACCAAGGGGTTAGCACGAAATCATGTTTGACGCGGCCTCGTTTCTCTGAGTTCAGTGGAAGGCTCTGCTGACGCTAGCTCACGTACATTTGAAGGCCCTTCCAAATTCGTGACCCAAGACTTTGGTGGAGAGAAGCCCTCCACACAACGTGTTCCCCACTGTGGTGTATCTCGCATTCCGTCTCTTTTCTCTCGCCCTAAGCTTTAACACGGCGCTTCCATCCGTAGGGAAAGAGCTGGTCGTCGACGGACGGCAACCCTCTAGATTTGTCCTTAGAGTTAAACACCCGTAGGCAATCTTCCCTATGCTTCCTCACATCATACATTTCCATACTCACCCTTCTTCGTGGAACGACGGGCGGCACATTCGAAACGGACAGCTCACTCTAGGGCACGTCCCTCGTGCCTTCACGCCCACGGCGGAAAACACTTTTATCTTCCTGAAACCATATGATAGCTGAGGGAAGACTTCTTCACAAGGGGTTTGTCAAGCACCGTCCCAGGACACATTCTTTATGCCTTCACACGTTCGCGCCAGAATGCCGCTCATACGTAGGCGTACGGCTTTCCAGGGTTTCCTTCTCAGACTTAAAGGCATGACCTTTTCCCTCTGCTCTCTCTCGTACTCTTGAAAACATTTCTCACGGAACAAGGTTTGAACCGGGAGAGACAATCTCCACTCCTTATTTCCGTGGCGCAGGCATGGGGCACATGCCTTGCGCTGTCACACTTACCTTGGAATAGACTACCATTTTCAGGGAAGAGGTTGGGAGAAACACGGTTTCTCTGCAGTGGCGTTTCTTCAGACCGACGTGCACGCCGCCTGTTTAGGGCTCCACACGTTCATGTTGTGACTAGGTTTTCCCCGTGAAGCCAGATGGAAGCTCGAAGGCGCGGTTTGACACAGACTTGTTTCGCACAGTGTAGTCTGTGGCTTTCCTTTGGCGAACTCACGTACGTTTGAAAACCCTTCTAGCGTCGTGAGCCGTGGTGTTCATTGAGAGAAGCCCTCCATACAAAGTGGTTCCCCGAGTAAGGTATAGCAGGCTTTTCCTCTGCTTCCGTTCACACTCGGCGTCAAGCTGCTTCGATCCTTAGGAAAGGAGGCGGGGAGTCGAAGGACCGCTCCTCCACAGCATTGTCTCTTAGACTTAAGTGTACAGCTCGTTCCTTACGCTTCCTCCCATTTCCAGACACACACCTCCCTAGGGGACAACTTGTTAGTTGGTGGTCGCATTCGACCCACATTTTCCTTCACCATTCAGCCTATGGCATTGTCCTTACGCTTTCACACGAAGTCCTGAAAACGCTTCTCTCTTCCCGAAGCAAGATCTGGGTTGACAGGAGCTTGAGACACAACTCCTCTCTCAAACAGTGGTAGACGGCCCAGCATTTGTGCCTTCACTTTGAACGTCGGAAAGTTCTTCCAACTTCTTCCCCGGAGGCGGTAGTGGAAAGACTAGTTCCCTACAGTTTGGTTTCGTGAGAGGTGAGTGTAAGACGCCTACCTTATATAGCAACGCACATGTCTCCAAAGGCTTCTTTCTTCAAGCACCACGATGTTAGCGCGAAAGCCTGTTTGACATGGCCTTGTTTCTCAGAATTCAGTGTCAGGCTACTACTGCTACTGAGGCTAGCCCACGTACATTGCAAGACCCATCCACCTCCATGACACAGGACGTAATGGAGAGAAACCCTCCGCACAACGTGTTCCTCACTGTGCGGTATCGCGCGTTCCATCTCTTTTCGTTCACACGAGGTTTAAGGAGCGGCTTCGCATCCTTACGAGAAGAGATGGTAGTCGAAGGACGGGAACCCTCGAGACTTGTTCTTAGAGTTAAACAAACGCATGCCATCTTCCTTATGCTTCCGCAGTCATCCATTTCCATACACATCCTTCTTCGTGTAACGACGGCAGGCACCTTCGAAGCGGAGAGCGAAGTCTCGTCTACGTCCCTTATGCCTTCACACCCACTACGGAAAACAGTTTCCTCCTACGGAAACGATACGGCAGTTGAGGGAAGCCTTCTTCACAAGTGGTTTCTCGAGCACCGTCACAGGGCACATTCTAGATGCCTTCACCATGTCACGCGAAAGTGCTTCCCCGACTTACGTGTATGGCTTTCCTGACGGGTCTCCTTCTCACGCTTCAAACCATGACCTTTTCCATCTGCTCTCTCTCATACTCTTGGAAACGCTTCTCACGGAACAGGATTCCAATCGCGACAGACATTTACACTAGTTACTTCCGTGGCACAGGCACGGGGCACATTCCTTGCGATTTCCCACTTCCATTGCAAAAGTCTACCAGTTTCAGGGAAGGTGATAGTAGACGCACGGTTTCTCTGCAGTGGTGTTTCTGCAGTAGGATACAACACATACATTATGTGACTATGGGTTCCTCGGGAACCCAGATGGAAGCTCGAAGTCGCGATCGACACAGACGTGGTTCGCCGAGATTCGTGTATGCCTTTCCTTTGGCGAAGTCACATACTTTCGCAAACCCTTCTATCTTCGTGACACATGGTGTTCGTTGAGAAAAGCCCTCCATCAGAAGTTGTGCCGCGAGTGAGGTATATCACCCTTCCTTGCCCTCCGTTTCCTTTCACACTTGGCTTCAAGCCGCTTCGTTCCTTAGCAAAGAAGAAGGGCAGTCGAAGGACCGCACCTCCACAGCGTTGTTTCTTGGAGTTAAGTGTATAGCACGTCCGTTACGCTTCCTCCCACTTCCAGACACACACCTCTCTAGGGGACAACGAGTGTGTTGGTGGTCACGTTCGACCCACATTTCTCTTCACAATTCAGCGTGTGGCATTTTCCTTGTGTTTTCACACAAAGTACCGACAGCGCTTCTATCTTCCCGAAACAAGATCTGAGTTGGGAGAAGCTTTCGACACAAGTTCTTTCCCAAGCAGGGCTCTATGGCACAGTAACTTGCGCCTTCACTTTTAACGTGGGACATTTCCTCCGTCTTCTTCCCTGTAGATGGTAGTGGGAAGACTATTGCTCTACCGTTTTGTTTCTTGAGAGGTGAGTGCAAGACCCTCACACACATATCTCAAAAGGCTTCGCGCTTCGCGAACCAAGGGGTTAGCACGAAATCATGTTTGACGCGGCCTCGTTTCTCTGAGTTCAGTGGAAGGCTCTGCTGACGCTAGCTCACGTACATTTGAAGGCCCTTCCAAATTCGTGACCCAAGACTTTGGTGGAGAGAAGCCCTCCACACAACGTGTTCCCCACTGTGGTGTATCTCGCATTCCGTCTCTTTTCTCTCGCCCTAAGCTTTAACACGGCGCTTCCATCCGTAGGGAAAGAGCTGGTCGTCGACGGACGGCAACCCTCTAGATTTGTCCTTAGAGTTAAACACCCGTAGGCAATCTTCCCTATGCTTCCTCACATCATACATTTCCATACTCACCCTTCTTCGTGGAACGACGGGCGGCACATTCGAAACGGACAGCTCACTCTAGGGCACGTCCCTCGTGCCTTCGCGCCCACGGCGGAAAACACTTTTATCTTCCTGAAACCATATGATAGCTGAGGGAAGACTTCTTCACAAGGGGTTTGTCAAGCACCGTCCCAGGACACATTCTTTATGCCTTCACACGTTCGCGCCAGAATGCCGCTCATACGTAGGCGTACGGCTTTCCAGGGTTTCCTTCTCAGACTTAAAGGCATGACCTTTTCCCTCTGCTCTCTCTCGTACTCTTGAAAACATTTCTCACGGAACAAGGTTTGAACCGGGAGAGACAATCTCCACTCCTTATTTCCGTGGCGCAGGCATGGGGCACATGCCTTGCGCTGTCACACTTACCTTGGAATAGACTACCATTTTCAGGGAAGAGGTTGGGAGAAACACGGTTTCTCTGCAGTGGTGTTTCTTCAGACCGACGTGCACGCCGCCTGTTTAGGGCTCCACACGTTCATGTTGTGACTAGGTTTTCCCCGTGAAGCCAGATGGAAGCTCGAAGGCGCGGTTTGACACAGACTTGTTTCGCACAGTGTAGTCTGTGGCTTTCCTTTGGCGAACTCACGTACGTTTGAAAACCCTTCTAGCGTCGTGAGCCGTGGTGTTCATTGAGAGAAGCCCTCCATACAAAGTGGTTCCCCGAGTAAGGTATAGCAGGCTTTTCCTCTGCTTCCGTTCACACTCGGCGTCAAGCTGCTTCGATCCTTAGGAAAGGAGGCGGGGAGTCGAAGGACGGCTCCTCCACAGCATTGTCTCTTAGACTTAAGTGTACAGCTCGTTCCTTACGCTTCCTCCCATTTCCAGACACACACCTCCCTAGGGGACAACTTGTTAGTTGGTGGTCGCATTCGACCCACATTTTCCTTCACCATTCAGCCTATGGCATTGTCCTTACGCTTTCACACGAAGTCCTGAAAACGCTTCTCTCTTCCCGAAGCAAGATCTGGGTTGACAGGAGCTTGAGACACAACTCCTCTCTCAAACAGTGGTAGACGGCCCAGCATTTGTGCCTTCACTTTGAACGTCGGAAAGTTCTTCCAACTTCTTCCCCGGAGGCGGTAGTGGAAAGACTAGTTCCCTACAGTTTGGTTTCGTGAGAGGTGAGTGTAAGACGCCTACCTTATATAGCAACGCACATGTCTCCAAAGGCTTCTTTCTTCAAGCACCACGATGTTAGCGCGAAAGCCTGTTTGACATGGCCTTGTTTCTCAGAATTCAGTGTCAGGCTACTACTGCTACTGAGGCTAGCCCACGTACATTGCAAGACCCATCCACCTCCATGACACAGGACGTAATGGAGAGAAACCCTCCGCACAACGTGTTCCTCACTGTGCGGTATCGCGCGTTCCATCTCTTTTCGTTCACACGAGGTTTAAGGAGCGGCTTCGCATCCTTACGAGAAGAGATGGTAGTCGAAGGACGGGAACCCTCGAGACTTGTTCTTAGAGTTAAACAAACGCATGCCATCTTCCTTATGCTTCCGCAGTCATCCATTTCCATACACATCCTTCTTCGTGTAACGACGGCAGGCACCTTCGAAGCGGAGAGCGAAGTCTCGTCTACGTCCCTTATGCCTTCACACCCACTACGGAAAACAGTTTCCTCCTACGGAAACGATACGGCAGTTGAGGGAAGCCTTCTTCACAAGTGGTTTCTCGAGCACCGTCACAGGGCACATTCTAGATGCCTTCACCATGTCACGCGAAAGTGCTTCCCCGACTTACGTGTATGGCTTTCCTGACGGGTCTCCTTCTCACGCTTCAAACCATGACCTTTTCCATCTGCTCTCTCTCATACTCTTGGAAACGCTTCTCACGGAACAGGATTCCAATCGCGACAGACATTTACACTAGTTACTTCCGTGGCACAGGCACGGGGCACATTCCTTGCGATTTCCCACTTCCATTGCAAAAGTCTACCAGTTTCAGGGAAGGTGATAGTAGACGCACGGTTTCTCTGCAGTGGTGTTTCTGCAGTAGGATACAACACATACATTATGTGACTATGGGTTCCTCGGGAACCCAGATGGAAGCTCGAAGTCGCGATCGACACAGACGTGGTTCGCCGAGATTCGTGTATGCCTTTCCTTTGGCGAAGTCACATACTTTCGCAAACCCTTCTATCTTCGTGACACATGGTGTTCGTTGAGAAAAGCCCTCCATCAGAAGTTGTGCCGCGAGTGAGGTATATCACCCTTCCTTGCCCTCCGTTTCCTTTCACACTTGGCTTCAAGCCGCTTCGTTCCTTAGCAAAGAAGAAGGGCAGTCGAAGGACCGCACCTCCACAGCGTTGTTTCTTGGAGTTAAGTGTATAGCACGTCCGTTACGCTTCCTCCCACTTCCAGACACACACCTCTCTAGGGGACAACGAGTGTGTTGGTGGTCACGTTCGACCCACATTTCTCTTCACAATTCAGCGTGTGGCATTTTCCTTGTGTTTTCACACAAAGTACCGACAGCGCTTCTATCTTCCCGAAACAAGATCTGAGTTGGGAGAAGCTTTCGACACAAGTTCTTTCCCAAGCAGGGCTCTATGGCACAGTAACTTGCGCCTTCACTTTTAACGTGGGACATTTCCTCCGTCTTCTTCCCTGTAGATGGTAGTGGGAAGACTATTGCTCTACCGTTTTGTTTCTTGAGAGGTGAGTGCAAGACCCTCACACACATATCTCAAAAGGCTTCGCGCTTCGCGAACCAAGGGGTTAGCACGAAATCATGTTTGACGCGGCCTCGTTTCTCTGAGTTCAGTGGAAGGCTCTGCTGACGCTAGCTCACGTACATTTGAAGGCCCTTCCAAATTCGTGACCCAAGACTTTGGTGGAGAGAAGCCCTCCACACAACGTGTTCCCCACTGTGGTGTATCTCGCATTCCGTCTCTTTTCTCTCGCCCTAAGCTTTAACACGGCGCTTCCATCCGTAGGGAAAGAGCTGGTCGTCGACGGACGGCAACCCTCTAGATTTGTCCTTAGAGTTAAACACCCGTAGGCAATCTTCCCTATGCTTCCTCACATCATACATTTCCATACTCACCCTTCTTCGTGGAACGACGGGCGGCACATTCGAAACGGACAGCTCACTCTAGGGCACGTCCCTCGTGCCTTCGCGCCCACGGCGGAAAACACTTTTATCTTCCTGAAACCATATGATAGCTGAGGGAAGACTTCTTCACAAGGGGTTTGTCAAGCACCGTCCCAGGACACATTCTTTATGCCTTCACACGTTCGCGCCAGAATGCCGCTCATACGTAGGCGTACGGCTTTCCAGGGTTTCCTTCTCAGACTTAAAGGCATGACCTTTTCCCTCTGCTCTCTCTCGTACTCTTGAAAACATTTCTCACGGAACAAGGTTTGAACCGGGAGAGACAATCTCCACTCCTTATTTCCGTGGCGCAGGCATGGGGCACATGCCTTGCGCTGTCACACTTACCTTGGAATAGACTACCATTTTCAGGGAAGAGGTTGGGAGAAACACGGTTTCTCTGCAGTGGTGTTTCTTCAGACCGACGTGCACGCCGCCTGTTTAGGGCTCCACACGTTCATGTTGTGACTAGGTTTTCCCCGTGAAGCCAGATGGAAGCTCGAAGGCGCGGTTTGACACAGACTTGTTTCGCACAGTGTAGTCTGTGGCTTTCCTTTGGCGAACTCACGTACGTTTGAAAACCCTTCTAGCGTCGTGAGCCGTGGTGTTCATTGAGAGAAGCCCTCCATACAAAGTGGTTCCCCGAGTAAGGTATAGCAGGCTTTTCCTCTGCTTCCGTTCACACTCGGCGTCAAGCTGCTTCGATCCTTAGGAAAGGAGGCGGGGAGTCGAAGGACGGCTCCTCCACAGCATTGTCTCTTAGACTTAAGTGTACAGCTCGTTCCTTACGCTTCCTCCCATTTCCAGACACACACCTCCCTAGGGGACAACTTGTTAGTTGGTGGTCGCATTCGACCCACATTTTCCTTCACCATTCAGCCTATGGCATTGTCCTTACGCTTTCACACGAAGTCCTGAAAACGCTTCTCTCTTCCCGAAGCAAGATCTGGGTTGACAGGAGCTTGAGACACAACTCCTCTCTCAAACAGTGGTAGACGGCCCAGCATTTGTGCCTTCACTTTGAACGTCGGAAAGTTCTTCCAACTTCTTCCCCGGAGGCGGTAGTGGAAAGACTAGTTCCCTACAGTTTGGTTTCGTGAGAGGTGAGTGTAAGACGCCTACCTTATATAGCAACGCACATGTCTCCAAAGGCTTCTTTCTTCAAGCACCACGATGTTAGCGCGAAAGCCTGTTTGACATGGCCTTGTTTCTCAGAATTCAGTGTCAGGCTACTACTGCTACTGAGGCTAGCCCACGTACATTGCAAGACCCATCCACCTCCATGACACAGGACGTAATGGAGAGAAACCCTCCGCACAACGTGTTCCTCACTGTGCGGTATCGCGCGTTCCATCTCTTTTCGTTCACACGAGGTTTAAGGAGCGGCTTCGCATCCTTACGAGAAGAGATGGTAGTCGAAGGACGGGAACCCTCGAGACTTGTTCTTAGAGTTAAACAAACGCATGCCATCTTCCTTATGCTTCCGCAGTCATCCATTTCCATACACATCCTTCTTCGTGTAACGACGGCAGGCACCTTCGAAGCGGAGAGCGAAGTCTCGTCTACGTCCCTTATGCCTTCACACCCACTACGGAAAACAGTTTCCTCCTACGGAAACGATACGGCAGTTGAGGGAAGCCTTCTTCACAAGTGGTTTCTCGAGCACCGTCACAGGGCACATTCTAGATGCCTTCACCATGTCACGCGAAAGTGCTTCCCCGACTTACGTGTATGGCTTTCCTGACGGGTCTCCTTCTCACGCTTCAAACCATGACCTTTTCCATCTGCTCTCTCTCATACTCTTGGAAACGCTTCTCACGGAACAGGATTCCAATCGCGACAGACATTTACACTAGTTAATTCCGTGGCACAGGCACGGGGCACATTCCTTGCGATTTCCCACTTCCATTGCAAAAGTCTACCAGTTTCAGGGAAGGTGATAGTAGACGCACGGTTTCTCTGCAGTGGTGTTTCTGCAGTAGGATACAACACATACATTATGTGACTATGGGTTCCTCGGGAACCCAGATGGAAGCTCGAAGTCGCGATCGACACAGACGTGGTTCGCCGAGATTCGTGTATGCCTTTCCTTTGGCGAAGTCACATACTTTCGCAAACCCTTCTATCTTCGTGACACATGGTGTTCGTTGAGAAAAGCCCTCCATCAGAAGTTGTGCCGCGAGTGAGGTATATCACCCTTCCTTGCCCTCCGTTTCCTTTCACACTTGGCTTCAAGCCGCTTCGTTCCTTAGCAAAGAAGAAGGGCAGTCGAAGGACCGCACCTCCACAGCGTTGTTTCTTGGAGTTAAGTGTATAGCACGTCCGTTACGCTTCCTCCCACTTCCAGACACACACCTCTCTAGGGGACAACGAGTGTGTTGGTGGTCACGTTCGACCCACATTTCTCTTCACAATTCAGCGTGTGGCATTTTCCTTGTGTTTTCACACAAAGTACCGACAGCGCTTCTATCTTCCCGAAACAAGATCTGAGTTGGGAGAAGCTTTCGACACAAGTTCTTTCCCAAGCAGGGCTCTATGGCACAGTAACTTGCGCCTTCACTTTTAACGTGGGACATTTCCTCCGTCTTCTTCCCTGTAGATGGTAGTGGGAAGACTATTGCTCTACCGTTTTGTTTCTTGAGAGGTGAGTGCAAGACCCTCACACACATATCTCAAAAGGCTTCGCGCTTCGCGAACCAAGGGGTTAGCACGAAATCATGTTTGACGCGGCCTCGTTTCTCTGAGTTCAGTGGAAGGCTCTGCTGACGCTAGCTCACGTACATTTGAAGGCCCTTCCAAATTCGTGACCCAAGACTTTGGTGGAGAGAAGCCCTCCACACAACGTGTTCCCCACTGTGGTGTATCTCGCATTCCGTCTCTTTTCTCTCGCCCTAAGCTTTAACACGGCGCTTCCATCCGTAGGGAAAGAGCTGGTCGTCGACGGACGGCAACCCTCTAGATTTGTCCTTAGAGTTAAACACCCGTAGGCAATCTTCCCTATGCTTCCTCACATCATACATTTCCATACTCACCCTTCTTCGTGGAACGACGGGCGGCACATTCGAAACGGACAGCTCACTCTAGGGCACGTCCCTCGTGCCTTCGCGCCCACGGCGGAAAACACTTTTATCTTCCTGAAACCATATGATAGCTGAGGGAAGACTTCTTCACAAGGGGTTTGTCAAGCACCGTCCCAGGACACATTCTTTATGCCTTCACACGTTCGCGCCAGAATGCCGCTCATACGTAGGCGTACGGCTTTCCAGGGTTTCCTTCTCAGACTTAAAGGCATGACCTTTTCCCTCTGCTCTCTCTCGTACTCTTGAAAACATTTCTCACGGAACAAGGTTTGAACCGGGAGAGACAATCTCCACTCCTTATTTCCGTGGCGCAGGCATGGGGCACATGCCTTGCGCTGTCACACTTACCTTGGAATAGACTACCATTTTCAGGGAAGAGGTTGGGAGAAACACGGTTTCTCTGCAGTGGTGTTTCTTCAGACCGACGTGCACGCCGCCTGTTTAGGGCTCCACACGTTCATGTTGTGACTAGGTTTTCCCCGTGAAGCCAGATGGAAGCTCGAAGGCGCGGTTTGACACAGACTTGTTTCGCACAGTGTAGTCTGTGGCTTTCCTTTGGCGAACTCACGTACGTTTGAAAACCCTTCTAGCGTCGTGAGCCGTGGTGTTCATTGAGAGAAGCCCTCCATACAAAGTGGTTCCCCGAGTAAGGTATAGCAGGCTTTTCCTCTGCTTCCGTTCACACTCGGCGTCAAGCTGCTTCGATCCTTAGGAAAGGAGGCGGGGAGTCGAAGGACCGCTCCTCCACAGCATTGTCTCTTAGACTTAAGTGTACAGCTCGTTCCTTACGCTTCCTCCCATTTCCAGACACACACCTCCCTAGGGGACAACTTGTTAGTTGGTGGTCGCATTCGACCCACATTTTCCTTCACCATTCAGCCTATGGCATTGTCCTTACGCTTTCACACGAAGTCCTGAAAACGCTTCTCTCTTCCCGAAGCAAGATCTGGGTTGACAGGAGCTTGAGACACAACTCCTCTCTCAAACAGTGGTAGACGGCCCAGCATTTGTGCCTTCACTTTGAACGTCGGAAAGTTCTTCCAACTTCTTCCCCGGAGGCGGTAGTGGAAAGACTAGTTCCCTACAGTTTGGTTTCGTGAGAGGTGAGTGTAAGACGCCTACCTTATATAGCAACGCACATGTCTCCAAAGGCTTCTTTCTTCAAGCACCACGATGTTAGCGCGAAAGCCTGTTTGACATGGCCTTGTTTCTCAGAATTCAGTGTCAGGCTACTACTGCTACTGAGGCTAGCCCACGTACATTGCAAGACCCATCCACCTCCATGACACAGGACGTAATGGAGAGAAACCCTCCGCACAACGTGTTCCTCACTGTGCGGTATCGCGCGTTCCATCTCTTTTCGTTCACACGAGGTTTAAGGAGCGGCTTCGCATCCTTACGAGAAGAGATGGTAGTCGAAGGACGGGAACCCTCGAGACTTGTTCTTAGAGTTAAACAAACGCATGCCATCTTCCTTATGCTTCCGCAGTCATCCATTTCCATACACATCCTTCTTCGTGTAACGACGGCAGGCACCTTCGAAGCGGAGAGCGAAGTCTCGTCTACGTCCCTTATGCCTTCACACCCACTACGGAAAACAGTTTCCTCCTACGGAAACGATACGGCAGTTGAGGGAAGCCTTCTTCACAAGTGGTTTCTCGAGCACCGTCACAGGGCACATTCTAGATGCCTTCACCATGTCACGCGAAAGTGCTTCCCCGACTTACGTGTATGGCTTTCCTGACGGGTCTCCTTCTCACGCTTCAAACCATGACCTTTTCCATCTGCTCTCTCTCATACTCTTGGAAACGCTTCTCACGGAACAGGATTCCAATCGCGACAGACATTTACACTAGTTACTTCCGTGGCACAGGCACGGGGCACATTCCTTGCGATTTCCCACTTCCATTGCAAAAGTCTACCAGTTTCAGGGAAGGTGATAGTAGACGCACGGTTTCTCTGCAGTGGTGTTTCTGCAGTAGGATACAACACATACATTATGTGACTATGGGTTCCTCGGGAACCCAGATGGAAGCTCGAAGTCGCGATCGACACAGACGTGGTTCGCCGAGATTCGTGTATGCCTTTCCTTTGGCGAAGTCACATACTTTCGCAAACCCTTCTATCTTCGTGACACATGGTGTTCGTTGAGAAAAGCCCTCCATCAGAAGTTGTGCCGCGAGTGAGGTATATCACCCTTCCTTGCCCTCCGTTTCCTTTCACACTTGGCTTCAAGCCGCTTCGTTCCTTAGCAAAGAAGAAGGGCAGTCGAAGGACCGCACCTCCACAGCGTTGTTTCTTGGAGTTAAGTGTATAGCACGTCCGTTACGCTTCCTCCCACTTCCAGACACACACCTCTCTAGGGGACAACGAGTGTGTTGGTGGTCACGTTCGACCCACATTTCTCTTCACAATTCAGCGTGTGGCATTTTCCTTGTGTTTTCACACAAAGTACCGACAGCGCTTCTATCTTCCCGAAACAAGATCTGAGTTGGGAGAAGCTTTCGACACAAGTTCTTTCCCAAGCAGGGCTCTATGGCACAGTAACTTGCGCCTTCACTTTTAACGTGGGACATTTCCTCCGTCTTCTTCCCTGTAGATGGTAGTGGGAAGACTATTGCTCTACCGTTTTGTTTCTTGAGAGGTGAGTGCAAGACCCTCACACACATATCTCAAAAGGCTTCGCGCTTCGCGAACCAAGGGGTTAGCACGAAATCATGTTTGACGCGGCCTCGTTTCTCTGAGTTCAGTGGAAGGCTCTGCTGACGCTAGCTCACGTACATTTGAAGGCCCTTCCAAATTCGTGACCCAAGACTTTGGTGGAGAGAAGCCCTCCACACAACGTGTTCCCCACTGTGGTGTATCTCGCATTCCGTCTCTTTTCTCTCGCCCTAAGCTTTAACACGGCGCTTCCATCCGTAGGGAAAGAGCTGGTCGTCGACGGACGGCAACCCTCTAGATTTGTCCTTAGAGTTAAACACCCGTAGGCAATCTTCCCTATGCTTCCTCACATCATACATTTCCATACTCACCCTTCTTCGTGGAACGACGGGCGGCACATTCGAAACGGACAGCTCACTCTAGGGCACGTCCCTCGTGCCTTCGCGCCCACGGCGGAAAACACTTTTATCTTCCTGAAACCATATGATAGCTGAGGGAAGACTTCTTCACAAGGGGTTTGTCAAGCACCGTCCCAGGACACATTCTTTATGCCTTCACACGTTCGCGCCAGAATGCCGCTCATACGTAGGCGTACGGCTTTCCAGGGTTTCCTTCTCAGACTTAAAGGCATGACCTTTTCCCTCTGCTCTCTCTCGTACTCTTGAAAACATTTCTCACGGAACAAGGTTTGAACCGGGAGAGACAATCTCCACTCCTTATTTCCGTGGCGCAGGCATGGGGCACATGCCTTGCGCTGTCACACTTACCTTGGAATAGACTACCATTTTCAGGGAAGAGGTTGGGAGAAACACGGTTTCTCTGCAGTGGTGTTTCTTCAGACCGACGTGCACGCCGCCTGTTTAGGGCTCCACACGTTCATGTTGTGACTAGGTTTTCCCCGTGAAGCCAGATGGAAGCTCGAAGGCGCGGTTTGACACAGACTTGTTTCGCACAGTGTAGTCTGTGGCTTTCCTTTGGCGAACTCACGTACGTTTGAAAACCCTTCTAGCGTCGTGAGCCGTGGTGTTCATTGAGAGAAGCCCTCCATACAAAGTGGTTCCCCGAGTAAGGTATAGCAGGCTTTTCCTCTGCTTCCGTTCACACTCGGCGTCAAGCTGCTTCGATCCTTAGGAAAGGAGGCGGGGAGTCGAAGGACGGCTCCTCCACAGCATTGTCTCTTAGACTTAAGTGTACAGCTCGTTCCTTACGCTTCCTCCCATTTCCAGACACACACCTCCCTAGGGGACAACTTGTTAGTTGGTGGTCGCATTCGACCCACATTTTCCTTCACCATTCAGCCTATGGCATTGTCCTTACGCTTTCACACGAAGTCCTGAAAACGCTTCTCTCTTCCCGAAGCAAGATCTGGGTTGACAGGAGCTTGAGACACAACTCCTCTCTCAAACAGTGGTAGACGGCCCAGCATTTGTGCCTTCACTTTGAACGTCGGAAAGTTCTTCCAACTTCTTCCCCGGAGGCGGTAGTGGAAAGACTAGTTCCCTACAGTTTGGTTTCGTGAGAGGTGAGTGTAAGACGCCTACCTTATATAGCAACGCACATGTCTCCAAAGGCTTCTTTCTTCAAGCACCACGATGTTAGCGCGAAAGCCTGTTTGACATGGCCTTGTTTCTCAGAATTCAGTGTCAGGCTACTACTGCTACTGAGGCTAGCCCACGTACATTGCAAGACCCATCCACCTCCATGACACAGGACGTAATGGAGAGAAACCCTCCGCACAACGTGTTCCTCACTGTGCGGTATCGCGCGTTCCATCTCTTTTCGTTCACACGAGGTTTAAGGAGCGGCTTCGCATCCTTACGAGAAGAGATGGTAGTCGAAGGACGGGAACCCTCGAGACTTGTTCTTAGAGTTAAACAAACGCATGCCATCTTCCTTATGCTTCCGCAGTCATCCATTTCCATACACATCCTTCTTCGTGTAACGACGGCAGGCACCTTCGAAGCGGAGAGCGAAGTCTCGTCTACGTCCCTTATGCCTTCACACCCACTACGGAAAACAGTTTCCTCCTACGGAAACGATACGGCAGTTGAGGGAAGCCTTCTTCACAAGTGGTTTCTCGAGCACCGTCACAGGGCACATTCTAGATGCCTTCACCATGTCACGCGAAAGTGCTTCCCCGACTTACGTGTATGGCTTTCCTGACGGGTCTCCTTCTCACGCTTCAAACCATGACCTTTTCCATCTGCTCTCTCTCATACTCTTGGAAACGCTTCTCACGGAACAGGATTCCAATCGCGACAGACATTTACACTAGTTACTTCCGTGGCACAGGCACGGGGCACATTCCTTGCGATTTCCCACTTCCATTGCAAAAGTCTACCAGTTTCAGGGAAGGTGATAGTAGACGCACGGTTTCTCTGCAGTGGTGTTTCTGCAGTAGGATACAACACATACATTATGTGACTATGGGTTCCTCGGGAACCCAGATGGAAGCTCGAAGTCGCGATCGACACAGACGTGGTTCGCCGAGATTCGTGTATGCCTTTCCTTTGGCGAAGTCACATACTTTCGCAAACCCTTCTATCTTCGTGACACATGGTGTTCGTTGAGAAAAGCCCTCCATCAGAAGTTGTGCCGCGAGTGAGGTATATCACCCTTCCTTGCCCTCCGTTTCCTTTCACACTTGGCTTCAAGCCGCTTCGTTCCTTAGCAAAGAAGAAGGGCAGTCGAAGGACCGCACCTCCACAGCGTTGTTTCTTGGAGTTAAGTGTATAGCACGTCCGTTACGCTTCCTCCCACTTCCAGACACACACCTCTCTAGGGGACAACGAGTGTGTTGGTGGTCACGTTCGACCCACATTTCTCTTCACAATTCAGCGTGTGGCATTTTCCTTGTGTTTTCACACAAAGTACCGACAGCGCTTCTATCTTCCCGAAACAAGATCTGAGTTGGGAGAAGCTTTCGACACAAGTTCTTTCCCAAGCAGGGCTCTATGGCACAGTAACTTGCGCCTTCACTTTTAACGTGGGACATTTCCTCCGTCTTCTTCCCTGTAGATGGTAGTGGGAAGACTATTGCTCTACCGTTTTGTTTCTTGAGAGGTGAGTGCAAGACCCTCACACACATATCTCAAAAGGCTTCGCGCTTCGCGAACCAAGGGGTTAGCACGAAATCATGTTTGACGCGGCCTCGTTTCTCTGAGTTCAGTGGAAGGCTCTGCTGACGCTAGCTCACGTACATTTGAAGGCCCTTCCAAATTCGTGACCCAAGACTTTGGTGGAGAGAAGCCCTCCACACAACGTGTTCCCCACTGTGGTGTATCTCGCATTCCGTCTCTTTTCTCTCGCCCTAAGCTTTAACACGGCGCTTCCATCCGTAGGGAAAGAGCTGGTCGTCGACGGACGGCAACCCTCTAGATTTGTCCTTAGAGTTAAACACCCGTAGGCAATCTTCCCTATGCTTCCTCACATCATACATTTCCATACTCACCCTTCTTCGTGGAACGACGGGCGGCACATTCGAAACGGACAGCTCACTCTAGGGCACGTCCCTCGTGCCTTCGCGCCCACGGCGGAAAACACTTTTATCTTCCTGAAACCATATGATAGCTGAGGGAAGACTTCTTCACAAGGGGTTTGTCAAGCACCGTCCCAGGACACATTCTTTATGCCTTCACACGTTCGCGCCAGAATGCCGCTCATACGTAGGCGTACGGCTTTCCAGGGTTTCCTTCTCAGACTTAAAGGCATGACCTTTTCCCTCTGCTCTCTCTCGTACTCTTGAAAACATTTCTCACGGAACAAGGTTTGAACCGGGAGAGACAATCTCCACTCCTTATTTCCGTGGCGCAGGCATGGGGCACATGCCTTGCGCTGTCACACTTACCTTGGAATAGACTACCATTTTCAGGGAAGAGGTTGGGAGAAACACGGTTTCTCTGCAGTGGTGTTTCTTCAGACCGACGTGCACGCCGCCTGTTTAGGGCTCCACACGTTCATGTTGTGACTAGGTTTTCCCCGTGAAGCCAGATGGAAGCTCGAAGGCGCGGTTTGACACAGACTTGTTTCGCACAGTGTAGTCTGTGGCTTTCCTTTGGCGAACTCACGTACGTTTGAAAACCCTTCTAGCGTCGTGAGCCGTGGTGTTCATTGAGAGAAGCCCTCCATACAAAGTGGTTCCCCGAGTAAGGTATAGCAGGCTTTTCCTCTGCTTCCGTTCACACTCGGCGTCAAGCTGCTTCGATCCTTAGGAAAGGAGGCGGGGAGTCGAAGGACGGCTCCTCCACAGCATTGTCTCTTAGACTTAAGTGTACAGCTCGTTCCTTACGCTTCCTCCCATTTCCAGACACACACCTCCCTAGGGGACAACTTGTTAGTTGGTGGTCGCATTCGACCCACATTTTCCTTCACCATTCAGCCTATGGCATTGTCCTTACGCTTTCACACGAAGTCCTGAAAACGCTTCTCTCTTCCCGAAGCAAGATCTGGGTTGACAGGAGCTTGAGACACAACTCCTCTCTCAAACAGTGGTAGACGGCCCAGCATTTGTGCCTTCACTTTGAACGTCGGAAAGTTCTTCCAACTTCTTCCCCGGAGGCGGTAGTGGAAAGACTAGTTCCCTACAGTTTGGTTTCGTGAGAGGTGAGTGTAAGACGCCTACCTTATATAGCAACGCACATGTCTCCAAAGGCTTCTTTCTTCAAGCACCACGATGTTAGCGCGAAAGCCTGTTTGACATGGCCTTGTTTCTCAGAATTCAGTGTCAGGCTACTACTGCTACTGAGGCTAGCCCACGTACATTGCAAGACCCATCCACCTCCATGACACAGGACGTAATGGAGAGAAACCCTCCGCACAACGTGTTCCTCACTGTGCGGTATCGCGCGTTCCATCTCTTTTCGTTCACACGAGGTTTAAGGAGCGGCTTCGCATCCTTACGAGAAGAGATGGTAGTCGAAGGACGGGAACCCTCGAGACTTGTTCTTAGAGTTAAACAAACGCATGCCATCTTCCTTATGCTTCCGCAGTCATCCATTTCCATACACATCCTTCTTCGTGTAACGACGGCAGGCACCTTCGAAGCGGAGAGCGAAGTCTCGTCTACGTCCCTTATGCCTTCACACCCACTACGGAAAACAGTTTCCTCCTACGGAAACGATACGGCAGTTGAGGGAAGCCTTCTTCACAAGTGGTTTCTCGAGCACCGTCACAGGGCACATTCTAGATGCCTTCACCATGTCACGCGAAAGTGCTTCCCCGACTTACGTGTATGGCTTTCCTGACGGGTCTCCTTCTCACGCTTCAAACCATGACCTTTTCCATCTGCTCTCTCTCATACTCTTGGAAACGCTTCTCACGGAACAGGATTCCAATCGCGACAGACATTTACACTAGTTAATTCCGTGGCACAGGCACGGGGCACATTCCTTGCGATTTCCCACTTCCATTGCAAAAGTCTACCAGTTTCAGGGAAGGTGATAGTAGACGCACGGTTTCTCTGCAGTGGTGTTTCTGCAGTAGGATACAACACATACATTATGTGACTATGGGTTCCTCGGGAACCCAGATGGAAGCTCGAAGTCGCGATCGACACAGACGTGGTTCGCCGAGATTCGTGTATGCCTTTCCTTTGGCGAAGTCACATACTTTCGCAAACCCTTCTATCTTCGTGACACATGGTGTTCGTTGAGAAAAGCCCTCCATCAGAAGTTGTGCCGCGAGTGAGGTATATCACCCTTCCTTGCCCTCCGTTTCCTTTCACACTTGGCTTCAAGCCGCTTCGTTCCTTAGCAAAGAAGAAGGGCAGTCGAAGGACCGCACCTCCACAGCGTTGTTTCTTGGAGTTAAGTGTATAGCACGTCCGTTACGCTTCCTCCCACTTCCAGACACACACCTCTCTAGGGGACAACGAGTGTGTTGGTGGTCACGTTCGACCCACATTTCTCTTCACAATTCAGCGTGTGGCATTTTCCTTGTGTTTTCACACAAAGTACCGACAGCGCTTCTATCTTCCCGAAACAAGATCTGAGTTGGGAGAAGCTTTCGACACAAGTTCTTTCCCAAGCAGGGCTCTATGGCACAGTAACTTGCGCCTTCACTTTTAACGTGGGACATTTCCTCCGTCTTCTTCCCTGTAGATGGTAGTGGGAAGACTATTGCTCTACCGTTTTGTTTCTTGAGAGGTGAGTGCAAGACCCTCACACACATATCTCAAAAGGCTTCGCGCTTCGCGAACCAAGGGGTTAGCACGAAATCATGTTTGACGCGGCCTCGTTTCTCTGAGTTCAGTGGAAGGCTCTGCTGACGCTAGCTCACGTACATTTGAAGGCCCTTCCAAATTCGTGACCCAAGACTTTGGTGGAGAGAAGCCCTCCACACAACGTGTTCCCCACTGTGGTGTATCTCGCATTCCGTCTCTTTTCTCTCGCCCTAAGCTTTAACACGGCGCTTCCATCCGTAGGGAAAGAGCTGGTCGTCGACGGACGGCAACCCTCTAGATTTGTCCTTAGAGTTAAACACCCGTAGGCAATCTTCCCTATGCTTCCTCACATCATACATTTCCATACTCACCCTTCTTCGTGGAACGACGGGCGGCACATTCGAAACGGACAGCTCACTCTAGGGCACGTCCCTCGTGCCTTCGCGCCCACGGCGGAAAACACTTTTATCTTCCTGAAACCATATGATAGCTGAGGGAAGACTTCTTCACAAGGGGTTTGTCAAGCACCGTCCCAGGACACATTCTTTATGCCTTCACACGTTCGCGCCAGAATGCCGCTCATACGTAGGCGTACGGCTTTCCAGGGTTTCCTTCTCAGACTTAAAGGCATGACCTTTTCCCTCTGCTCTCTCTCGTACTCTTGAAAACATTTCTCACGGAACAAGGTTTGAACCGGGAGAGACAATCTCCACTCCTTATTTCCGTGGCGCAGGCATGGGGCACATGCCTTGCGCTGTCACACTTACCTTGGAATAGACTACCATTTTCAGGGAAGAGGTTGGGAGAAACACGGTTTCTCTGCAGTGGTGTTTCTTCAGACCGACGTGCACGCCGCCTGTTTAGGGCTCCACACGTTCATGTTGTGACTAGGTTTTCCCCGTGAAGCCAGATGGAAGCTCGAAGGCGCGGTTTGACACAGACTTGTTTCGCACAGTGTAGTCTGTGGCTTTCCTTTGGCGAACTCACGTACGTTTGAAAACCCTTCTAGCGTCGTGAGCCGTGGTGTTCATTGAGAGAAGCCCTCCATACAAAGTGGTTCCCCGAGTAAGGTATAGCAGGCTTTTCCTCTGCTTCCGTTCACACTCGGCGTCAAGCTGCTTCGATCCTTAGGAAAGGAGGCGGGGAGTCGAAGGACCGCTCCTCCACAGCATTGTCTCTTAGACTTAAGTGTACAGCTCGTTCCTTACGCTTCCTCCCATTTCCAGACACACACCTCCCTAGGGGACAACTTGTTAGTTGGTGGTCGCATTCGACCCACATTTTCCTTCACCATTCAGCCTATGGCATTGTCCTTACGCTTTCACACGAAGTCCTGAAAACGCTTCTCTCTTCCCGAAGCAAGATCTGGGTTGACAGGAGCTTGAGACACAACTCCTCTCTCAAACAGTGGTAGACGGCCCAGCATTTGTGCCTTCACTTTGAACGTCGGAAAGTTCTTCCAACTTCTTCCCCGGAGGCGGTAGTGGAAAGACTAGTTCCCTACAGTTTGGTTTCGTGAGAGGTGAGTGTAAGACGCCTACCTTATATAGCAACGCACATGTCTCCAAAGGCTTCTTTCTTCAAGCACCACGATGTTAGCGCGAAAGCCTGTTTGACATGGCCTTGTTTCTCAGAATTCAGTGTCAGGCTACTACTGCTACTGAGGCTAGCCCACGTACATTGCAAGACCCATCCACCTCCATGACACAGGACGTAATGGAGAGAAACCCTCCGCACAACGTGTTCCTCACTGTGCGGTATCGCGCGTTCCATCTCTTTTCGTTCACACGAGGTTTAAGGAGCGGCTTCGCATCCTTACGAGAAGAGATGGTAGTCGAAGGACGGGAACCCTCGAGACTTGTTCTTAGAGTTAAACAAACGCATGCCATCTTCCTTATGCTTCCGCAGTCATCCATTTCCATACACATCCTTCTTCGTGTAACGACGGCAGGCACCTTCGAAGCGGAGAGCGAAGTCTCGTCTACGTCCCTTATGCCTTCACACCCACTACGGAAAACAGTTTCCTCCTACGGAAACGATACGGCAGTTGAGGGAAGCCTTCTTCACAAGTGGTTTCTCGAGCACCGTCACAGGGCACATTCTAGATGCCTTCACCATGTCACGCGAAAGTGCTTCCCCGACTTACGTGTATGGCTTTCCTGACGGGTCTCCTTCTCACGCTTCAAACCATGACCTTTTCCATCTGCTCTCTCTCATACTCTTGGAAACGCTTCTCACGGAACAGGATTCCAATCGCGACAGACATTTACACTAGTTACTTCCGTGGCACAGGCACGGGGCACATTCCTTGCGATTTCCCACTTCCATTGCAAAAGTCTACCAGTTTCAGGGAAGGTGATAGTAGACGCACGGTTTCTCTGCAGTGGTGTTTCTGCAGTAGGATACAACACATACATTATGTGACTATGGGTTCCTCGGGAACCCAGATGGAAGCTCGAAGTCGCGATCGACACAGACGTGGTTCGCCGAGATTCGTGTATGCCTTTCCTTTGGCGAAGTCACATACTTTCGCAAACCCTTCTATCTTCGTGACACATGGTGTTCGTTGAGAAAAGCCCTCCATCAGAAGTTGTGCCGCGAGTGAGGTATATCACCCTTCCTTGCCCTCCGTTTCCTTTCACACTTGGCTTCAAGCCGCTTCGTTCCTTAGCAAAGAAGAAGGGCAGTCGAAGGACCGCACCTCCACAGCGTTGTTTCTTGGAGTTAAGTGTATAGCACGTCCGTTACGCTTCCTCCCACTTCCAGACACACACCTCTCTAGGGGACAACGAGTGTGTTGGTGGTCACGTTCGACCCACATTTCTCTTCACAATTCAGCGTGTGGCATTTTCCTTGTGTTTTCACACAATGTACCGACAGCGCTTCTATCTTCCCGAAACAAGATCTGAGTTGGGAGAAGCTTTCGACACAAGTTCTTTCCCAAGCAGGGCTCTATGGCACAGTAACTTGCGCCTTCACTTTTAACGTGGGACATTTCCTCCGTCTTCTTCCCTGTAGATGGTAGTGGGAAGACTATTGCTCTACCGTTTTGTTTCTTGAGAGGTGAGTGCAAGACCCTCACACACATATCTCAAAAGGCTTCGCGCTTCGCGAACCAAGGGGTTAGCACGAAATCATGTTTGACGCGGCCTCGTTTCTCTGAGTTCAGTGGAAGGCTCTGCTGACGCTAGCTCACGTACATTTGAAGGCCCTTCCAAATTCGTGACCCAAGACTTTGGTGGAGAGAAGCCCTCCACACAACGTGTTCCCCACTGTGGTGTATCTCGCATTCCGTCTCTTTTCTCTCGCCCTAAGCTTTAACACGGCGCTTCCATCCGTAGGGAAAGAGCTGGTCGTCGACGGACGGCAACCCTCTAGATTTGTCCTTAGAGTTAAACACCCGTAGGCAATCTTCCCTATGCTTCCTCACATCATACAT
Organism: Eumetopias jubatus; assembly: GCF_037043125.1. NCBI lineage: Eukaryota > Metazoa > Chordata > Mammalia > Carnivora > Otariidae > Eumetopias > Eumetopias jubatus. Next base: position 148,499 of record NW_028274992.1, read on the forward strand.
TTCCATACTCACCCTTCTTCGTGGAACGACGGGCGGCACATTCGAAACGGACAGCTCACTCTAGGGCACGTCCCTCGTGCCTTCACGCCCACGGCGGAAAACACTTTTATCTTCCTGAAACCATATGATAGCTGAGGGAAGACTTCTTCACAAGGGGTTTGTCAAGCACCGTCCCAGGACACATTCTTTATGCCTTCACACGTTCGCGCCAGAATGCCGCTCATATGTAGGCGTACGGCTTTCCAGGGTTTCCTTCTCAGACTTAAAGGCATGACCTTTTCCCTCTGCTCTCTGTCGTACTCTTGAAAACATTTCTCACGGAACAAGGTTTGAACCGGGAGAGACAATCTCCACTCCTTATTTCCGTGGCGCAGGCATGGGGCACATGCCTTGCGCTGTCACACTTACCTTGGAATAGACTACCATTTTCAGGGAAGAGGTTGGGAGAAACACGGTTTCTCTGCAGTGGTGTTTCTTCAGACCGACGTGCACGCCGCCTGTTTAGGGCTCCACACGTTCATGTTGTGACTAGGTTTTCCCCGTGAAGCCAGATGGAAGCTCGAAGGCGCGGTTTGACACAGACTTGTTTCGCACAGTGTAGTCTGTGGCTTTCCTTTGGCGAACTCACGTACGTTTGAAAACCCTTCTAGCGTCGTGAGCCGTGGTGTTCATTGAGAGAAGCCCTCCATACAAAGTGGTTCCCCGAGTAAGGTATAGCAGGCTTTTCCTCTGCTTCCGTTCACACTCGGCGTCAAGCTGCTTCGATCCTTAGGAAAGGAGGCGGGGAGTCGAAGGACGGCTCCTCCACAGCATTGTCTCTTAGACTTAAGTGTACAGCTCGTTCCTTACGCTTCCTCCCATTTCCAGACACACACCTCCCTAGGGGACAACTTGTTAGTTGGTGGTCGCATTCGACCCACATTTTCCTTCACCATTCAGCCTATGGCATTGTCCTTACGCTTTCACACGAAGTCCTGAAAACGCTTCTCTCTTCCCGAAGCAAGATCTGGGTTGACAGGAGCTTGAGACACAACTCCTCTCTCAAACAGTGGTAGACGGCCCAGCATTTGTGCCTTCACTTTGAACGTCGGAAAGTTCTTCCAACTTCTTCCCCGGAGGCGGTAGTGGAAAGACTAGTTCCCTACAGTTTGGTTTCGTGAGAGGTGAGTGTAAGACGCCTACCTTATATAGCAACGCACATGTCTCCAAAGGCTTCTTTCTTCAAGCACCACGATGTTAGCGCGAAAGCCTGTTTGACATGGCCTTGTTTCTCAGAATTCAGTGTCAGGCTACTACTGCTACTGAGGCTAGCCCACGTACATTGCAAGACCCATCCACCTCCATGACACAGGACGTAATGGAGAGAAACCCTCCGCACAACGTGTTCCTCACTGTGCGGTATCGCGCGTTCCATCTCTTTTCGTTCACACGAGGTTTAAGGAGCGGCTTCGCATCCTTACGAGAAGAGATGGTAGTCGAAGGACGGGAACCCTCGAGACTTGTTCTTAGAGTTAAACAAACGCATGCCATCTTCCTTATGCTTCCGCAGTCATCCATTTCCATACACATCCTTCTTCGTGTAACGACGGCAGGCACCTTCGAAGCGGAGAGCGAAGTCTCGTCTACGTCCCTTATGCCTTCACACCCACTACGGAAAACAGTTTCCTCCTACGGAAACGATACGGCAGTTGAGGGAAGCCTTCTTCACAAGTGGTTTCTCGAGCACCGTCACAGGGCACATTCTAGATGCCTTCACCATGTCACGCGAAAGTGCTTCCCCGACTTACGTGTATGGCTTTCCTGACGGGTCTCCTTCTCACGCTTCAAACCATGACCTTTTCCATCTGCTCTCTCTCATACTCTTGGAAACGCTTCTCACGGAACAGGATTCCAATCGCGACAGACATTTACACTAGTTACTTCCGTGGCACAGGCACGGGGCACATTCCTTGCGATTTCCCACTTCCATTGCAAAAGTCTACCAGTTTCAGGGAAGGTGATAGTAGACGCACGGTTTCTCTGCAGTGGTGTTTCTGCAGTAGGATACAACACATACATTATGTGACTATGGGTTCCTCGGGAACCCAGATGGAAGCTCGAAGTCGCGATCGACACAGACGTGGTTCGCCGAGATTCGTGTATGCCTTTCCTTTGGCGAAGTCACATACTTTCGCAAACCCTTCTATCTTCGTGACACATGGTGTTCGTTGAGAAAAGCCCTCCATCAGAAGTTGTGCCGCGAGTGAGGCATATCACCCTTCCTTGCCCTCCGTTTCCTTTCACACTTGGCTTCAAGCCGCTTCGTTCCTTAGCAAAGAAGAAGGGCAGTCGAAGGACCGCACCTCCACAGCGTTGTTTCTTGGAGTTAAGTGTATAGCACGTCCGTTACGCTTCCTCCCACTTCCAGACACACACCTCTCTAGGGGACAACGAGTGTGTTGGTGGTCACGTTCGACCCACATTTCTCTTCACAATTCAGCGTGTGGCATTTTCCTTGTGTTTTCACACAAAGTACCGACAGCGCTTCTATCTTCCCGAAACAAGATCTGAGTTGGGAGAAGCTTTCGACACAAGTTCTTTCCCAAGCAGGGCTCTATGGCACAGTAACTTGCGCCTTCACTTTTAACGTGGGACATTTCCTCCGTCTTCTTCCCTGTAGATGGTAGTGGGAAGACTATTGCTCTACCGTTTTGTTTCTTGAGAGGTGAGTGCAAGACCCTCACACACATATCTCAAAAGGCTTCGCGCTTCGCGAACCAAGGGGTTAGCACGAAATCATGTTTGACGCGGCCTCGTTTCTCTGAGTTCAGTGGAAGGCTCTGCTGACGCTAGCTCACGTACATTTGAAGGCCCTTCCAAATTCGTGACCCAAGACTTTGGTGGAGAGAAGCCCTCCACACAACGTGTTCCCCACTGTGGTGTATCTCGCATTCCGTCTCTTTTCTCTCGCCCTAAGCTTTAACACGGCGCTTCCATCCGTAGGGAAAGAGCTGGTCGTCGACGGACGGCAACCCTCTAGATTTGTCCTTAGAGTTAAACACCCGTAGGCAATCTTCCCTATGCTTCCTCACATCATACATTTCCATACTCACCCTTCTTCGTGGAACGACGGGCGGCACATTCGAAACGGACAGCTCACTCTAGGGCACGTCCCTCGTGCCTTCGCGCCCACGGCGGAAAACACTTTTATCTTCCTGAAACCATATGATAGCTGAGGGAAGACTTCTTCACAAGGGGTTTGTCAAGCACCGTCCCAGGACACATTCTTTATGCCTTCACACGTTCGCGCCAGAATGCCGCTCATACGTAGGCGTACGGCTTTCCAGGGTTTCCTTCTCAGACTTAAAGGCATGACCTTTTCCCTCTGCTCTCTCTCGTACTCTTGAAAACATTTCTCACGGAACAAGGTTTGAACCGGGAGAGACAATCTCCACTCCTTATTTCCGTGGCGCAGGCATGGGGCACATGCCTTGCGCTGTCACACTTACCTTGGAATAGACTACCATTTTCAGGGAAGAGGTTGGGAGAAACACGGTTTCTCTGCAGTGGTGTTTCTTCAGACCGACGTGCACGCCGCCTGTTTAGGGCTCCACACGTTCATGTTGTGACTAGGTTTTCCCCGTGAAGCCAGATGGAAGCTCGAAGGCGCGGTTTGACACAGACTTGTTTCGCACAGTGTAGTCTGTGGCTTTCCTTTGGCGAACTCACGTACGTTTGAAAACCCTTCTAGCGTCGTGAGCCGTGGTGTTCATTGAGAGAAGCCCTCCATACAAAGTGGTTCCCCGAGTAAGGTATAGCAGGCTTTTCCTCTGCTTCCGTTCACACTCGGCGTCAAGCTGCTTCGATCCTTAGGAAAGGAGGCGGGGAGTCGAAGGACGGCTCCTCCACAGCATTGTCTCTTAGACTTAAGTGTACAGCTCGTTCCTTACGCTTCCTCCCATTTCCAGACACACACCTCCCTAGGGGACAACTTGTTAGTTGGTGGTCGCATTCGACCCACATTTTCCTTCACCATTCAGCCTATGGCATTGTCCTTACGCTTTCACACGAAGTCCTGAAAACGCTTCTCTCTTCCCGAAGCAAGATCTGGGTTGACAGGAGCTTGAGACACAACTCCTCTCTCAAACAGTGGTAGACGGCCCAGCATTTGTGCCTTCACTTTGAACGTCGGAAAGTTCTTCCAACTTCTTCCCCGGAGGCGGTAGTGGAAAGACTAGTTCCCTACAGTTTGGTTTCGTGAGAGGTGAGTGTAAGACGCCTACCTTATATAGCAACGCACATGTCTCCAAAGGCTTCTTTCTTCAAGCACCACGATGTTAGCGCGAAAGCCTGTTTGACATGGCCTTGTTTCTCAGAATTCAGTGTCAGGCTACTACTGCTACTGAGGCTAGCCCACGTACATTGCAAGACCCATCCACCTCCATGACACAGGACGTAATGGAGAGAAACCCTCCGCACAACGTGTTCCTCACTGTGCGGTATCGCGCGTTCCATCTCTTTTCGTTCACACGAGGTTTAAGGAGCGGCTTCGCATCCTTACGAGAAGAGATGGTAGTCGAAGGACGGGAACCCTCGAGACTTGTTCTTAGAGTTAAACAAACGCATGCCATCTTCCTTATGCTTCCGCAGTCATCCATTTCCATACACATCCTTCTTCGTGTAACGACGGCAGGCACCTTCGAAGCGGAGAGCGAAGTCTCGTCTACGTCCCTTATGCCTTCACACCCACTACGGAAAACAGTTTCCTCCTACGGAAACGATACGGCAGTTGAGGGAAGCCTTCTTCACAAGTGGTTTCTCGAGCACCGTCACAGGGCACATTCTAGATGCCTTCACCATGTCACGCGAAAGTGCTTCCCCGACTTACGTGTATGGCTTTCCTGACGGGTCTCCTTCTCACGCTTCAAACCATGACCTTTTCCATCTGCTCTCTCTCATACTCTTGGAAACGCTTCTCACGGAACAGGATTCCAATCGCGACAGACATTTACACTAGTTACTTCCGTGGCACAGGCACGGGGCACATTCCTTGCGATTTCCCACTTCCATTGCAAAAGTCTACCAGTTTCAGGGAAGGTGATAGTAGACGCACGGTTTCTCTGCAGTGGTGTTTCTGCAGTAGGATACAACACATACATTATGTGACTATGGGTTCCTCGGGAACCCAGATGGAAGCTCGAAGTCGCGATCGACACAGACGTGGTTCGCCGAGATTCGTGTATGCCTTTCCTTTGGCGAAGTCACATACTTTCGCAAACCCTTCTATCTTCGTGACACATGGTGTTCGTTGAGAAAAGCCCTCCATCAGAAGTTGTGCCGCGAGTGAGGCATATCACCCTTCCTTGCCCTCCGTTTCCTTTCACACTTGGCTTCAAGCCGCTTCGTTCCTTAGCAAAGAAGAAGGGCAGTCGAAGGACCGCACCTCCACAGCGTTGTTTCTTGGAGTTAAGTGTATAGCACGTCCGTTACGCTTCCTCCCACTTCCAGACACACACCTCTCTAGGGGACAACGAGTGTGTTGGTGGTCACGTTCGACCCACATTTCTCTTCACAATTCAGCGTGTGGCATTTTCCTTGTGTTTTCACACAAAGTACCGACAGCGCTTCTATCTTCCCGAAACAAGATCTGAGTTGGGAGAAGCTTTCGACACAAGTTCTTTCCCAAGCAGGGCTCTATGGCACAGTAACTTGCGCCTTCACTTTTAACGTGGGACATTTCCTCCGTCTTCTTCCCTGTAGATGGTAGTGGGAAGACTATTGCTCTACCGTTTTGTTTCTTGAGAGGTGAGTGCAAGACCCTCACACACATATCTCAAAAGGCTTCGCGCTTCGCGAACCAAGGGGTTAGCACGAAATCATGTTTGACGCGGCCTCGTTTCTCTGAGTTCAGTGGAAGGCTCTGCTGACGCTAGCTCACGTACATTTGAAGGCCCTTCCAAATTCGTGACCCAAGACTTTGGTGGAGAGAAGCCCTCCACACAACGTGTTCCCCACTGTGGTGTATCTCGCATTCCGTCTCTTTTCTCTCGCCCTAAGCTTTAACACGGCGCTTCCATCCGTAGGGAAAGAGCTGGTCGTCGACGGACGGCAACCCTCTAGATTTGTCCTTAGAGTTAAACACCCGTAGGCAATCTTCCCTATGCTTCCTCACATCATACATTTCCATACTCACCCTTCTTCGTGGAACGACGGGCGGCACATTCGAAACGGACAGCTCACTCTAGGGCACGTCCCTCGTGCCTTCACGCCCACGGCGGAAAACACTTTTATCTTCCTGAAACCATATGATAGCTGAGGGAAGACTTCTTCACAAGGGGTTTGTCAAGCACCGTCCCAGGACACATTCTTTATGCCTTCACACGTTCGCGCCAGAATGCCGCTCATACGTAGGCGTACGGCTTTCCAGGGTTTCCTTCTCAGACTTAAAGGCATGACCTTTTCCCTCTGCTCTCTCTCGTACTCTTGAAAACATTTCTCACGGAACAAGGTTTGAACCGGGAGAGACAATCTCCACTCCTTATTTCCGTGGCGCAGGCATGGGGCACATGCCTTGCGCTGTCACACTTACCTTGGAATAGACTACCATTTTCAGGGAAGAGGTTGGGAGAAACACGGTTTCTCTGCAGTGGCGTTTCTTCAGACCGACGTGCACGCCGCCTGTTTAGGGCTCCACACGTTCATGTTGTGACTAGGTTTTCCCCGTGAAGCCAGATGGAAGCTCGAAGGCGCGGTTTGACACAGACTTGTTTCGCACAGTGTAGTCTGTGGCTTTCCTTTGGCGAACTCACGTACGTTTGAAAACCCTTCTAGCGTCGTGAGCCGTGGTGTTCATTGAGAGAAGCCCTCCATACAAAGTGGTTCCCCGAGTAAGGTATAGCAGGCTTTTCCTCTGCTTCCGTTCACACTCGGCGTCAAGCTGCTTCGATCCTTAGGAAAGGAGGCGGGGAGTCGAAGGACCGCTCCTCCACAGCATTGTCTCTTAGACTTAAGTGTACAGCTCGTTCCTTACGCTTCCTCCCATTTCCAGACACACACCTCCCTAGGGGACAACTTGTTAGTTGGTGGTCGCATTCGACCCACATTTTCCTTCACCATTCAGCCTATGGCATTGTCCTTACGCTTTCACACGAAGTCCTGAAAACGCTTCTCTCTTCCCGAAGCAAGATCTGGGTTGACAGGAGCTTGAGACACAACTCCTCTCTCAAACAGTGGTAGACGGCCCAGCATTTGTGCCTTCACTTTGAACGTCGGAAAGTTCTTCCAACTTCTTCCCCGGAGGCGGTAGTGGAAAGACTAGTTCCCTACAGTTTGGTTTCGTGAGAGGTGAGTGTAAGACGCCTACCTTATATAGCAACGCACATGTCTCCAAAGGCTTCTTTCTTCAAGCACCACGATGTTAGCGCGAAAGCCTGTTTGACATGGCCTTGTTTCTCAGAATTCAGTGTCAGGCTACTACTGCTACTGAGGCTAGCCCACGTACATTGCAAGACCCATCCACCTCCATGACACAGGACGTAATGGAGAGAAACCCTCCGCACAACGTGTTCCTCACTGTGCGGTATCGCGCGTTCCATCTCTTTTCGTTCACATGAGGTTTAAGGAGCGGCTTCGCATCCTTACGAGAAGAGATGGTAGTCGAAGGACGGGAACCCTCGAGACTTGTTCTTAGAGTTAAACAAACGCATGCCATCTTCCTTATGCTTCCGCAGTCATCCATTTCCATACACATCCTTCTTCGTGTAACGACGGCAGGCACCTTCGAAGCGGAGAGCGAAGTCTCGTCTACGTCCCTTATGCCTTCACACCCACTACGGAAAACAGTTTCCTCCTACGGAAACGATACGGCAGTTGAGGGAAGCCTTCTTCACAAGTGGTTTCTCGAGCACCGTCACAGGGCACATTCTAGATGCCTTCACCATGTCACGCGAAAGTGCTTCCCCGACTTACGTGTATGGCTTTCCTGACGGGTCTCCTTCTCACGCTTCAAACCATGACCTTTTCCATCTGCTCTCTCTCATACTCTTGGAAACGCTTCTCACGGAACAGGATTCCAATCGCGACAGACATTTACACTAGTTACTTCCGTGGCACAGGCACGGGGCACATTCCTTGCGATTTCCCACTTCCATTGCAAAAGTCTACCAGTTTCAGGGAAGGTGATAGTAGACGCACGGTTTCTCTGCAGTGGTGTTTCTGCAGTAGGATACAACACATACATTATGTGACTATGGGTTCCTCGGGAACCCAGATGGAAGCTCGAAGTCGCGATCGACACAGACGTGGTTCGCCGAGATTCGTGTATGCCTTTCCTTTGGCGAAGTCACATACTTTCGCAAACCCTTCTATCTTCGTGACACATGGTGTTCGTTGAGAAAAGCCCTCCATCAGAAGTTGTGCCGCGAGTGAGGTATATCACCCTTCCTTGCCCTCCGTTTCCTTTCACACTTGGCTTCAAGCCGCTTCGTTCCTTAGCAAAGAAGAAGGGCAGTCGAAGGACCGCACCTCCACAGCGTTGTTTCTTGGAGTTAAGTGTATAGCACGTCCGTTACGCTTCCTCCCACTTCCAGACACACACCTCTCTAGGGGACAACGAGTGTGTTGGTGGTCACGTTCGACCCACATTTCTCTTCACAATTCAGCGTGTGGCATTTTCCTTGTGTTTTCACACAAAGTACCGACAGCGCTTCTATCTTCCCGAAACAAGATCTGAGTTGGGAGAAGCTTTCGACACAAGTTCTTTCCCAAGCAGGGCTCTATGGCACAGTAACTTGCGCCTTCACTTTTAACGTGGGACATTTCCTCCGTCTTCTTCCCTGTAGATGGTAGTGGGAAGACTATTGCTCTACCGTTTTGTTTCTTGAGAGGTGAGTGCAAGACCCTCACACACATATCTCAAAAGGCTTCGCGCTTCGCGAACCAAGGGGTTAGCACGAAATCATGTTTGACGCGGCCTCGTTTCTCTGAGTTCAGTGGAAGGCTCTGCTGACGCTAGCTCACGTACATTTGAAGGCCCTTCCAAATTCGTGACCCAAGACTTTGGTGGAGAGAAGCCCTCCACACAACGTGTTCCCCACTGTGGTGTATCTCGCATTCCGTCTCTTTTCTCTCGCCCTAAGCTTTAACACGGCGCTTCCATCCGTAGGGAAAGAGCTGGTCGTCGACGGACGGCAACCCTCTAGATTTGTCCTTAGAGTTAAACACCCGTAGGCAATCTTCCCTATGCTTCCTCACATCATACATTTCCATACTCACCCTTCTTCGTGGAACGACGGGCGGCACATTCGAAACGGACAGCTCACTCTAGGGCACGTCCCTCGTGCCTTCGCGCCCACGGCGGAAAACACTTTTATCTTCCTGAAACCATATGATAGCTGAGGGAAGACTTCTTCACAAGGGGTTTGTCAAGCACCGTCCCAGGACACATTCTTTATGCCTTCACACGTTCGCGCCAGAATGCCGCTCATACGTAGGCGTACGGCTTTCCAGGGTTTCCTTCTCAGACTTAAAGGCATGACCTTTTCCCTCTGCTCTCTGTCGTACTCTTGAAAACATTTCTCACGGAACAAGGTTTGAACCGGGAGAGACAATCTCCACTCCTTATTTCCGTGGCGCAGGCATGGGGCACATGCCTTGCGCTGTCACACTTACCTTGGAATAGACTACCATTTTCAGGGAAGAGGTTGGGAGAAACACGGTTTCTCTGCAGTGGTGTTTCTTCAGACCGACGTGCACGCCGCCTGTTTAGGGCTCCACACGTTCATGTTGTGACTAGGTTTTCCCCGTGAAGCCAGATGGAAGCTCGAAGGCGCGGTTTGACACAGACTTGTTTCGCACAGTGTAGTCTGTGGCTTTCCTTTGGCGAACTCACGTACGTTTGAAAACCCTTCTAGCGTCGTGAGCCGTGGTGTTCATTGAGAGAAGCCCTCCATACAAAGTGGTTCCCCGAGTAAGGTATAGCAGGCTTTTCCTCTGCTTCCGTTCACACTCGGCGTCAAGCTGCTTCGATCCTTAGGAAAGGAGGCGGGGAGTCGAAGGACCGCTCCTCCACAGCATTGTCTCTTAGACTTAAGTGTACAGCTCGTTCCTTACGCTTCCTCCCATTTCCAGACACACACCTCCCTAGGGGACAACTTGTTAGTTGGTGGTCGCATTCGACCCACATTTTCCTTCACCATTCAGCCTATGGCATTGTCCTTACGCTTTCACACGAAGTCCTGAAAACGCTTCTCTCTTCCCGAAGCAAGATCTGGGTTGACAGGAGCTTGAGACACAACTCCTCTCTCAAACAGTGGTAGACGGCCCAGCATTTGTGCCTTCACTTTGAACGTCGGAAAGTTCTTCCAACTTCTTCCCCGGAGGCGGTAGTGGAAAGACTAGTTCCCTACAGTTTGGTTTCGTGAGAGGTGAGTGTAAGACGCCTACCTTATATAGCAACGCACATGTCTCCAAAGGCTTCTTTCTTCAAGCACCACGATGTTAGCGCGAAAGCCTGTTTGACATGGCCTTGTTTCTCAGAATTCAGTGTCAGGCTACTACTGCTACTGAGGCTAGCCCACGTACATTGCAAGACCCATCCACCTCCATGACACAGGACGTAATGGAGAGAAACCCTCCGCACAACGTGTTCCTCACTGTGCGGTATCGCGCGTTCCATCTCTTTTCGTTCACACGAGGTTTAAGGAGCGGCTTCGCATCCTTACGAGAAGAGATGGTAGTCGAAGGACGGGAACCCTCGAGACTTGTTCTTAGAGTTAAACAAACGCATGCCATCTTCCTTATGCTTCCGCAGTCATCCATTTCCATACACATCCTTCTTCGTGTAACGACGGCAGGCACCTTCGAAGCGGAGAGCGAAGTCTCGTCTACGTCCCTTATGCCTTCACACCCACTACGGAAAACAGTTTCCTCCTACGGAAACGATACGGCAGTTGAGGGAAGCCTTCTTCACAAGTGGTTTCTCGAGCACCGTCACAGGGCACATTCTAGATGCCTTCACCATGTCACGCGAAAGTGCTTCCCCGACTTACGTGTATGGCTTTCCTGACGGGTCTCCTTCTCACGCTTCAAACCATGACCTTTTCCATCTGCTCTCTCTCATACTCTTGGAAACGCTTCTCACGGAACAGGATTCCAATCGCGACAGACATTTACACTAGTTACTTCCGTGGCACAGGCACGGGGCACATTCCTTGCGATTTCCCACTTCCATTGCAAAAGTCTACCAGTTTCAGGGAAGGTGATAGTAGACGCACGGTTTCTCTGCAGTGGTGTTTCTGCAGTAGGATACAACACATACATTATGTGACTATGGGTTCCTCGGGAACCCAGATGGAAGCTCGAAGTCGCGATCGACACAGACGTGGTTCGCCGAGATTCGTGTATGCCTTTCCTTTGGCGAAGTCACATACTTTCGCAAACCCTTCTATCTTCGTGACACATGGTGTTCGTTGAGAAAAGCCCTCCATCAGAAGTTGTGCCGCGAGTGAGGCATATCACCCTTCCTTGCCCTCCGTTTCCTTTCACACTTGGCTTCAAGCCGCTTCGTTCCTTAGCAAAGAAGAAGGGCAGTCGAAGGACCGCACCTCCACAGCGTTGTTTCTTGGAGTTAAGTGTATAGCACGTCCGTTACGCTTCCTCCCACTTCCAGACACACACCTCTCTAGGGGACAACGAGTGTGTTGGTGGTCACGTTCGACCCACATTTCTCTTCACAATTCAGCGTGTGGCATTTTCCTTGTGTTTTCACACAAAGTACCGACAGCGCTTCTATCTTCCCGAAACAAGATCTGAGTTGGGAGAAGCTTTCGACACAAGTTCTTTCCCAAGCAGGGCTCTATGGCACAGTAACTTGCGCCTTCACTTTTAACGTGGGACATTTCCTCCGTCTTCTTCCCTGTAGATGGTAGTGGGAAGACTATTGCTCTACCGTTTTGTTTCTTGAGAGGTGAGTGCAAGACCCTCACACACATATCTCAAAAGGCTTCGCGCTTCGCGAACCAAGGGGTTAGCACGAAATCATGTTTGACGCGGCCTCGTTTCTCTGAGTTCAGTGGAAGGCTCTGCTGACGCTAGCTCACGTACATTTGAAGGCCCTTCCAAATTCGTGACCCAAGACTTTGGTGGAGAGAAGCCCTCCACACAACGTGTTCCCCACTGTGGTGTATCTCGCATTCCGTCTCTTTTCTCTCGCCCTAAGCTTTAACACGGCGCTTCCATCCGTAGGGAAAGAGCTGGTCGTCGACGGACGGCAACCCTCTAGATTTGTCCTTAGAGTTAAACACCCGTAGGCAATCTTCCCTATGCTTCCTCACATCATACATTTCCATACTCACCCTTCTTCATGGAACGACGGGCGGCACATTCGAAACGGACAGCTCACTCTAGGGCACGTCCCTCGTGCCTTCACGCCCACGGCGGAAAACACTTTTATCTTCCTGAAACCATATGATAGCTGAGGGAAGACTTCTTCACAAGGGGTTTGTCAAGCACCGTCCCAGGACACATTCTTTATGCCTTCACACGTTCGCGCCAGAATGCCGCTCATACGTAGGCGTACGGCTTTCCAGGGTTTCCTTCTCAGACTTAAAGGCATGACCTTTTCCCTCTGCTCTCTCTCGTACTCTTGAAAACATTTCTCACGGAACAAGGTTTGAACCGGGAGAGACAATCTCCACTCCTTATTTCCGTGGCGCAGGCATGGGGCACATGCCTTGCGCTGTCACACTTACCTTGGAATAGACTACCATTTTCAGGGAAGAGGTTGGGAGAAACACGGTTTCTCTGCAGTGGTGTTTCTTCAGACCGACGTGCACGCCGCCTGTTTAGGGCTCCACACGTTCATGTTGTGACTAGGTTTTCCCCGTGAAGCCAGATGGAAGCTCGAAGGCGCGGTTTGACACAGACTTGTTTCGCACAGTGTAGTCTGTGGCTTTCCTTTGGCGAACTCACGTACGTTTGAAAACCCTTCTAGCGTCGTGAGCCGTGGTGTTCATTGAGAGAAGCCCTCCATACAAAGTGGTTCCCCGAGTAAGGTATAGCAGGCTTTTCCTCTGCTTCCGTTCACACTCGGCGTCAAGCTGCTTCGATCCTTAGGAAAGGAGGCGGGGAGTCGAAGGACGGCTCCTCCACAGCATTGTCTCTTAGACTTAAGTGTACAGCTCGTTCCTTACGCTTCCTCCCATTTCCAGACACACACCTCCCTAGGGGACAACTTGTTAGTTGGTGGTCGCATTCGACCCACATTTTCCTTCACCATTCAGCCTATGGCATTGTCCTTACGCTTTCACACGAAGTCCTGAAAACGCTTCTCTCTTCCCGAAGCAAGATCTGGGTTGACAGGAGCTTGAGACACAACTCCTCTCTCAAACAGTGGTAGACGGCCCAGCATTTGTGCCTTCACTTTGAACGTCGGAAAGTTCTTCCAACTTCTTCCCCGGAGGCGGTAGTGGAAAGACTAGTTCCCTACAGTTTGGTTTCGTGAGAGGTGAGTGTAAGACGCCTACCTTATATAGCAACGCACATGTCTCCAAAGGCTTCTTTCTTCAAGCACCACGATGTTAGCGCGAAAGCCTGTTTGACATGGCCTTGTTTCTCAGAATTCAGTGTCAGGCTACTACTGCTACTGAGGCTAGCCCACGTACATTGCAAGACCCATCCACCTCCATGACACAGGACGTAATGGAGAGAAACCCTCCGCACAACGTGTTCCTCACTGTGCGGTATCGCGCGTTCCATCTCTTTTCGTTCACACGAGGTTTAAGGAGCGGCTTCGCATCCTTACGAGAAGAGATGGTAGTCGAAGGACGGGAACCCTCGAGACTTGTTCTTAGAGTTAAACAAACGCATGCCATCTTCCTTATGCTTCCGCAGTCATCCATTTCCATACACATCCTTCTTCGTGTAACGACGGCAGGCACCTTCGAAGCGGAGAGCGAAGTCTCGTCTACGTCCCTTATGCCTTCACACCCACTACGGAAAACAGTTTCCTCCTACGGAAACGATACGGCAGTTGAGGGAAGCCTTCTTCACAAGTGGTTTCTCGAGCACCGTCACAGGGCACATTCTAGATGCCTTCACCATGTCACGCGAAAGTGCTTCCCCGACTTACGTGTATGGCTTTCCTGACGGGTCTCCTTCTCACGCTTCAAACCATGACCTTTTCCATCTGCTCTCTCTCATACTCTTGGAAACGCTTCTCACGGAACAGGATTCCAATCGCGACAGACATTGACACTAGTTACTTCCGTGGCACAGGCACGGGGCACATTCCTTGCGATTTCCCACTTCCATTGCAAAAGTCTACCAGTTTCAGGGAAGGTGATAGTAGACGCACGGTTTCTCTGCAGTGGTGTTTCTGCAGTAGGATACAACACATACATTATGTGACTATGGGTTCCTCGGGAACCCAGATGGAAGCTCGAAGTCGCGATCGACACAGACGTGGTTCGCCGAGATTCGTGTATGCCTTTCCTTTGGCGAAGTCACATACTTTCGCAAACCCTTCTATCTTCGTGACACATGGTGTTCGTTGAGAAAAGCCCTCCATCAGAAGTTGTGCCGCGAGTGAGGTATATCACCCTTCCTTGCCCTCCGTTTCCTTTCACACTTGGCTTCAAGCCGCTTCGTTCCTTAGCAAAGAAGAAGGGCAGTCGAAGGACCGCACCTCCACAGCGTTGTTTCTTGGAGTTAAGTGTATAGCACGTCCGTTACGCTTCCTCCCACTTCCAGACACACACCTCTCTAGGGGACAACGAGTGTGTTGGTGGTCACGTTCGACCCACATTTCTCTTCACAATTCAGCGTGTGGCATTTTCCTTGTGTTTTCACACAAAGTACCGACAGCGCTTCTATCTTCCCGAAACAAGATCTGAGTTGGGAGAAGCTTTCGACACAAGTTCTTTCCCAAGCAGGGCTCTATGGCACAGTAACTTGCGCCTTCACTTTTAACGTGGGACATTTCCTCCGTCTTCTTCCCTGTAGATGGTAGTGGGAAGACTATTGCTCTACCGTTTTGTTTCTTGAGAGGTGAGTGCAAGACCCTCACACACATATCTCAAAAGGCTTCGCGCTTCGCGAACCAAGGGGTTAGCACGAAATCATGTTTGACGCGGCCTCGTTTCTCTGAGTTCAGTGGAAGGCTCTGCTGACGCTAGCTCACGTACATTTGAAGGCCCTTCCAAATTCGTGACCCAAGACTTTGGTGGAGAGAAGCCCTCCACACAACGTGTTCCCCACTGTGGTGTATCTCGCATTCCGTCTCTTTTCTCTCGCCCTAAGCTTTAACACGGCGCTTCCATCCGTAGGGAAAGAGCTGGTCGTCGACGGACGGCAACCCTCTAGATTTGTCCTTAGAGTTAAACACCCGTAGGCAATCTTCCCTATGCTTCCTCACATCATACATTTCCATACTCACCCTTCTTCGTGGAACGACGGGCGGCACATTCGAAACGGACAGCTCACTCTAGGGCACGTCCCTCGTGCCTTCACGCCCACGGCGGAAAACACTTTTATCTTCCTGAAACCATATGATAGCTGAGGGAAGACTTCTTCACAAGGGGTTTGTCAAGCACCGTCCCAGGACACATTCTTTATGCCTTCACACGTTCGCGCCAGAATGCCGCTCATACGTAGGCGTACGGCTTTCCAGGGTTTCCTTCTCAGACTTAAAGGCATGACCTTTTCCCTCTGCTCTCTCTCGTACTCTTGAAAACATTTCTCACGGAACAAGGTTTGAACCGGGAGAGACAATCTCCACTCCTTATTTCCGTGGCGCAGGCATGGGGCACATGCCTTGCGCTGTCACACTTACCTTGGAATAGACTACCATTTTCAGGGAAGAGGTTGGGAGAAACACGGTTTCTCTGCAGTGGTGTTTCTTCAGACCGACGTGCACGCCGCCTGTTTAGGGCTCCACACGTTCATGTTGTGACTAGGTTTTCCCCGTGAAGCCAGATGGAAGCTCGAAGGCGCGGTTTGACACAGACTTGTTTCGCACAGTGTAGTCTGTGGCTTTCCTTTGGCGAACTCACGTACGTTTGAAAACCCTTCTAGCGTCGTGAGCCGTGGTGTTCATTGAGAGAAGCCCTCCATACAAAGTGGTTCCCCGAGTAAGGTATAGCAGGCTTTTCCTCTGCTTCCGTTCACACTCGGCGTCAAGCTGCTTCGATCCTTAGGAAAGGAGGCGGGGAGTCGAAGGACCGCTCCTCCACAGCATTGTCTCTTAGACTTAAGTGTACAGCTCGTTCCTTACGCTTCCTCCCATTTCCAGACACACACCTCCCTAGGGGACAACTTGTTAGTTGGTGGTCGCATTCGACCCACATTTTCCTTCACCATTCAGCCTATGGCATTGTCCTTACGCTTTCACACGAAGTCCTGAAAACGCTTCTCTCTTCCCGAAGCAAGATCTGGGTTGACAGGAGCTTGAGACACAACTCCTCTCTCAAACAGTGGTAGACGGCCCAGCATTTGTGCCTTCACTTTGAACGTCGGAAAGTTCTTCCAACTTCTTCCCCGGAGGCGGTAGTGGAAAGACTAGTTCCCTACAGTTTGGTTTCGTGAGAGGTGAGTGTAAGACGCCTACCTTATATAGCAACGCACATGTCTCCAAAGGCTTCTTTCTTCAAGCACCACGATGTTAGCGCGAAAGCCTGTTTGACATGGCCTTGTTTCTCAGAATTCAGTGTCAGGCTACTACTGCTACTGAGGCTAGCCCACGTACATTGCAAGACCCATCCACCTCCATGACACAGGACGTAATGGAGAGAAACCCTCCGCACAACGTGTTCCTCACTGTGCGGTATCGCGCGTTCCATCTCTTTTCGTTCACACGAGGTTTAAGGAGCGGCTTCGCATCCTTACGAGAAGAGATGGTAGTCGAAGGACGGGAACCCTCGAGACTTGTTCTTAGAGTTAAACAAACGCATGCCATCTTCCTTATGCTTCCGCAGTCATCCATTTCCATACACATCCTTCTTCGTGTAACGACGGCAGGCACCTTCGAAGCGGAGAGCGAAGTCTCGTCTACGTCCCTTATGCCTTCACACCCACTACGGAAAACAGTTTCCTCCTACGGAAACGATACGGCAGTTGAGGGAAGCCTTCTTCACAAGTGGTTTCTCGAGCACCGTCACAGGGCACATTCTAGATGCCTTCACCATGTCACGCGAAAGTGCTTCCCCGACTTACGTGTATGGCTTTCCTGACAGGTCTCCTTCTCACGCTTCAAACCATGACCTTTTCCATCTGCTCTCTCTCATACTCTTGGAAACGCTTCTCACGGAACAGGATTCCAATCGCGACAGACATTTACACTAGTTACTTCCGTGGCACAGGCACGGGGCACATTCCTTGCGATTTCCCACTTCCATTGCAAAAGTCTACCAGTTTCAGGGAAGGTGATAGTAGACGCACGGTTTCTCTGCAGTGGTGTTTCTGCAGTAGGATACAACACATACATTATGTGACTATGGGTTCCTCGGGAACCCAGATGGAAGCTCGAAGTCGCGATCGACACAGACGTGGTTCGCCGAGATTCGTGTATGCCTTTCCTTTGGCGAAGTCACATACTTTCGCAAACCCTTCTATCTTCGTGACACATGGTGTTCGTTGAGAAAAGCCCTCCATCAGAAGTTGTGCCGCGAGTGAGGCATATCACCCTTCCTTGCCCTCCGTTTCCTTTCACACTTGGCTTCAAGCCGCTTCGTTCCTTAGCAAAGAAGAAGGGCAGTCGAAGGACCGCACCTCCACAGCGTTGTTTCTTGGAGTTAAGTGTATAGCACGTCCGTTACGCTTCCTCCCACTTCCAGACACACACCTCTCTAGGGGACAACGAGTGTGTTGGTGGTCACGTTCGACCCACATTTCTCTTCACAATTCAGCGTGTGGCATTTTCCTTGTGTTTTCACACAAAGTACCGACAGCGCTTCTATCTTCCCGAAACAAGATCTGAGTTGGGAGAAGCTTTCGACACAAGTTCTTTCCCAAGCAGGGCTCTATGGCACAGTAACTTGCGCCTTCACTTTTAACGTGGGACATTTCCTCCGTCTTCTTCCCTGTAGATGGTAGTGGGAAGACTATTGCTCTACCGTTTTGTTTCTTGAGAGGTGAGTGCAAGACCCTCACACACATATCTCAAAAGGCTTCGCGCTTCGCGAACCAAGGGGTTAGCACGAAATCATGTTTGACGCGGCCTCGTTTCTCTGAGTTCAGTGGAAGGCTCTGCTGACGCTAGCTCACGTACATTTGAAGGCCCTTCCAAATTCGTGACCCAAGACTTTGGTGGAGAGAAGCCCTCCACACAACGTGTTCCCCACTGTGGTGTATCTCGCATTCCGTCTCTTTTCTCTCGCCCTAAGCTTTAACACGGCGCTTCCATCCGTAGGGAAAGAGCTGGTCGTCGACGGACGGCAACCCTCTAGATTTGTCCTTAGAGTTAAACACCCGTAGGCAATCTTCCCTATGCTTCCTCACATCATACATTTCCATACTCACCCTTCTTCGTGGAACGACGGGCGGCACATTCGAAACGGACAGCTCACTCTAGGGCACGTCCCTCGTGCCTTCGCGCCCACGGCGGAAAACACTTTTATCTTCCTGAAACCATATGATAGCTGAGGGAAGACTTCTTCACAAGGGGTTTGTCAAGCACCGTCCCAGGACACATTCTTTATGCCTTCACACGTTCGCGCCAGAATGCCGCTCATACGTAGGCGTACGGCTTTCCAGGGTTTCCTTCTCAGACTTAAAGGCATGACCTTTTCCCTCTGCTCTCTCTCGTACTCTTGAAAACATTTCTCACGGAACAAGGTTTGAACCGGGAGAGACAATCTCCACTCCTTATTTCCGTGGCGCAGGCATGGGGCACATGCCTTGCGCTGTCACACTTACCTTGGAATAGACTACCATTTTCAGGGAAGAGGTTGGGAGAAACACGGTTTCTCTGCAGTGGTGTTTCTTCAGACCGACGTGCACGCCGCCTGTTTAGGGCTCCACACGTTCATGTTGTGACTAGGTTTTCCCCGTGAAGCCAGATGGAAGCTCGAAGGCGCGGTTTGACACAGACTTGTTTCGCACAGTGTAGTCTGTGGCTTTCCTTTGGCGAACTCACGTACGTTTGAAAACCCTTCTAGCGTCGTGAGCCGTGGTGTTCATTGAGAGAAGCCCTCCATACAAAGTGGTTCCCCGAGTAAGGTATAGCAGGCTTTTCCTCTGCTTCCGTTCACACTCGGCGTCAAGCTGCTTCGATCCTTAGGAAAGGAGGCGGGGAGTCGAAGGACGGCTCCTCCACAGCATTGTCTCTTAGACTTAAGTGTACAGCTCGTTCCTTACGCTTCCTCCCATTTCCAGACACACACCTCCCTAGGGGACAACTTGTTAGTTGGTGGTCGCATTCGACCCACATTTTCCTTCACCATTCAGCCTATGGCATTGTCCTTACGCTTTCACACGAAGTCCTGAAAACGCTTCTCTCTTCCCGAAGCAAGATCTGGGTTGACAGGAGCTTGAGACACAACTCCTCTCTCAAACAGTGGTAGACGGCCCAGCATTTGTGCCTTCACTTTGAACGTCGGAAAGTTCTTCCAACTTCTTCCCCGGAGGCGGTAGTGGAAAGACTAGTTCCCTACAGTTTGGTTTCGTGAGAGGTGAGTGTAAGACGCCTACCTTATATAGCAACGCACATGTCTCCAAAGGCTTCTTTCTTCAAGCACCACGATGTTAGCGCGAAAGCCTGTTTGACATGGCCTTGTTTCTCAGAATTCAGTGTCAGGCTACTACTGCTACTGAGGCTAGCCCACGTACATTGCAAGACCCATCCACCTCCATGACACAGGACGTAATGGAGAGAAACCCTCCGCACAACGTGTTCCTCACTGTGCGGTATCGCGCGTTCCATCTCTTTTCGTTCACACGAGGTTTAAGGAGCGGCTTCGCATCCTTACGAGAAGAGATGGTAGTCGAAGGACGGGAACCCTCGAGACTTGTTCTTAGAGTTAAACAAACGCATGCCATCTTCCTTATGCTTCCGCAGTCATCCATTTCCATACACATCCTTCTTCGTGTAACGACGGCAGGCACCTTCGAAGCGGAGAGCGAAGTCTCGTCTACGTCCCTTATGCCTTCACACCCACTACGGAAAACAGTTTCCTCCTACGGAAACGATACGGCAGTTGAGGGAAGCCTTCTTCACAAGTGGTTTCTCGAGCACCGTCACAGGGCACATTCTAGATGCCTTCACCATGTCACGCGAAAGTGCTTCCCCGACTTACGTGTATGGCTTTCCTGACGGGTCTCCTTCTCACGCTTCAAACCATGACCTTTTCCATCTGCTCTCTCTCATACTCTTGGAAACGCTTCTCACGGAACAGGATTCCAATCGCGACAGACATTTACACTAGTTACTTCCGTGGCACAGGCACGGGGCACATTCCTTGCGATTTCCCACTTCCATTGCAAAAGTCTACCAGTTTCAGGGAAGGTGATAGTAGACGCACGGTTTCTCTGCAGTGGTGTTTCTGCAGTAGGATACAACACATACATTATGTGACTATGGGTTCCTCGGGAACCCAGATGGAAGCTCGAAGTCGCGATCGACACAGACGTGGTTCGCCGAGATTCGTGTATGCCTTTCCTTTGGCGAAGTCACATACTTTCGCAAACCCTTCTATCTTCGTGACACATGGTGTTCGTTGAGAAAAGCCCTCCATCAGAAGTTGTGCCGCGAGTGAGGTATATCACCCTTCCTTGCCCTCCGTTTCCTTTCACACTTGGCTTCAAGCCGCTTCGTTCCTTAGCAAAGAAGAAGGGCAGTCGAAGGACCGCACCTCCACAGCGTTGTTTCTTGGAGTTAAGTGTATAGCACGTCCGTTACGCTTCCTCCCACTTCCAGACACACACCTCTCTAGGGGACAACGAGTGTGTTGGTGGTCACGTTCGACCCACATTTCTCTTCACAATTCAGCGTGTGGCATTTTCCTTGTGTTTTCACACAAAGTACCGACAGCGCTTCTATCTTCCCGAAACAAGATCTGAGTTGGGAGAAGCTTTCGACACAAGTTCTTTCCCAAGCAGGGCTCTATGGCACAGTAACTTGCGCCTTCACTTTTAACGTGGGACATTTCCTCCGTCTTCTTCCCTGTAGATGGTAGTGGGAAGACTATTGCTCTACCGTTTTGTTTCTTGAGAGGTGAGTGCAAGACCATCACACACATATCTCAAAAGGCTTCGCGCTTCGCGAACCAAGGGGTTAGCACGAAATCATGTTTGACGCGGCCTCGTTTCTCTGAGTTCAGTGGAAGGCTCTGCTGACGCTAGCTCACGTACATTTGAAGGCTCTTCCAAATTCGTGACCCAAGACTTTGGTGGAGAGAAGCCCTCCACACAACGTGTTCCCCACTGTGGTGTATCTCGCATTCCGTCTCTTTTCTCTCGCCCTAAGCTTTAACACGGCGCTTCCATCCGTAGGGAAAGAGCTGGTCGTCGACGGACGGCAACCCTCTAGATTTGTCCTTAGAGTTAAACACCCGTAGGCAATCTTCCCTATGCTTCCTCACATCATACATTTCCATACTCACCCTTCTTCGTGGAACGACGGGCGGCACATTCGAAACGGACAGCTCACTCTAGGGCACGTCCCTCGTGCCTTCGCGCCCACGGCGGAAAACACTTTTATCTTCCTGAAACCATATGATAGCTGAGGGAAGACTTCTTCACAAGGGGTTTGTCAAGCACCGTCCCAGGACACATTCTTTATGCCTTCACACGTTCGCGCCAGAATGCCGCTCATACGTAGGCGTACGGCTTTCCAGGGTTTCCTTCTCAGACTTAAAGGCATGACCTTTTCCCTCTGCTCTCTCTCGTACTCTTGAAAACATTTCTCACGGAACAAGGTTTGAACCGGGAGAGACAATCTCCACTCCTTATTTCCGTGGCGCAGGCATGGGGCACATGCCTTGCGCTGTCACACTTACCTTGGAATAGACTACCATTTTCAGGGAAGAGGTTGGGAGAAACACGGTTTCTCTGCAGTGGTGTTTCTTCAGACCGACGTGCACGCCGCCTGTTTAGGGCTCCACACGTTCATGTTGTGACTAGGTTTTCCCCGTGAAGCCAGATGGAAGCTCGAAGGCGCGGTTTGACACAGACTTGTTTCGCACAGTGTAGTCTGTGGCTTTCCTTTGGCGAACTCACGTACGTTTGAAAACCCTTCTAGCGTCGTGAGCCGTGGTGTTCATTGAGAGAAGCCCTCCATACAAAGTGGTTCCCCGAGTAAGGTATAGCAGGCTTTTCCTCTGCTTCCGTTCACACTCGGCGTCAAGCTGCTTCGATCCTTAGGAAAGGAGGCGGGGAGTCGAAGGACGGCTCCTCCACAGCATTGTCTCTTAGACTTAAGTGTACAGCTCGTTCCTTACGCTTCCTCCCATTTCCAGACACACACCTCCCTAGGGGACAACTTGTTAGTTGGTGGTCGCATTCGACCCACATTTTCCTTCACCATTCAGCCTATGGCATTGTCCTTACGCTTTCACACGAAGTCCTGAAAACGCTTCTCTCTTCCCGAAGCAAGATCTGGGTTGACAGGAGCTTGAGACACAACTCCTCTCTCAAACAGTGGTAGACGGCCCAGCATTTGTGCCTTCACTTTGAACGTCGGAAAGTTCTTCCAACTTCTTCCCCGGAGGCGGTAGTGGAAAGACTAGTTCCCTACAGTTTGGTTTCGTGAGAGGTGAGTGTAAGACGCCTACCTTATATAGCAACGCACATGTCTCCAAAGGCTTCTTTCTTCAAGCACCACGATGTTAGCGCGAAAGCCTGTTTGACATGGCCTTGTTTCTCAGAATTCAGTGTCAGGCTACTACTGCTACTGAGGCTAGCCCACGTACATTGCAAGACCCATCCACCTCCATGACACAGGACGTAATGGAGAGAAACCCTCCGCACAACGTGTTCCTCACTGTGCGGTATCGCGCGTTCCATCTCTTTTCGTTCACACGAGGTTTAAGGAGCGGCTTCGCATCCTTACGAGAAGAGATGGTAGTCGAAGGACGGGAACCCTCGAGACTTGTTCTTAGAGTTAAACAAACGCATGCCATCTTCCTTATGCTTCCGCAGTCATCCATTTCCATACACATCCTTCTTCGTGTAACGACGGCAGGCACCTTCGAAGCGGAGAGCGAAGTCTCGTCTACGTCCCTTATGCCTTCACACCCACTACGGAAAACAGTTTCCTCCTACGGAAACGATACGGCAGTTGAGGGAAGCCTTCTTCACAAGTGGTTTCTCGAGCACCGTCACAGGGCACATTCTAGATGCCTTCACCATGTCACGCGAAAGTGCTTCCCCGACTTACGTGTATGGCTTTCCTGACGGGTCTCCTTCTCACGCTTCAAACCATGACCTTTTCCATCTGCTCTCTCTCATACTCTTGGAAACGCTTCTCACGGAACAGGATTCCAATCGCGACAGACATTGACACTAGTTACTTCCGT
This sequence comes from Eumetopias jubatus, assembly GCF_037043125.1. Taxonomy (NCBI): domain Eukaryota; kingdom Metazoa; phylum Chordata; class Mammalia; order Carnivora; family Otariidae; genus Eumetopias; species Eumetopias jubatus. Next base: position 171,985 of record NW_028274992.1, read on the forward strand.
GGCACAGGCACGGGGCACATTCCTTGCGATTTCCCACTTCCATTGCAAAAGTCTACCAGTTTCAGGGAAGGTGATAGTAGACGCACGGTTTCTCTGCAGTGGTGTTTCTGCAGTAGGATACAACACATACATTATGTGACTATGGGTTCCTCGGGAACCCAGATGGAAGCTCGAAGTCGCGATCGACACAGACGTGGTTCGCCGAGATTCGTGTATGCCTTTCCTTTGGCGAAGTCACATACTTTCGCAAACCCTTCTATCTTCGTGACACATGGTGTTCGTTGAGAAAAGCCCTCCATCAGAAGTTGTGCCGCGAGTGAGGTATATCACCCTTCCTTGCCCTCCGTTTCCTTTCACACTTGGCTTCAAGCCGCTTCGTTCCTTAGCAAAGAAGAAGGGCAGTCGAAGGACCGCACCTCCACAGCGTTGTTTCTTGGAGTTAAGTGTATAGCACGTCCGTTACGCTTCCTCCCACTTCCAGACACACACCTCTCTAGGGGACAACGAGTGTGTTGGTGGTCACGTTCGACCCACATTTCTCTTCACAATTCAGCGTGTGGCATTTTCCTTGTGTTTTCACACAAAGTACCGACAGCGCTTCTATCTTCCCGAAACAAGATCTGAGTTGGGAGAAGCTTTCGACACAAGTTCTTTCCCAAGCAGGGCTCTATGGCACAGTAACTTGCGCCTTCACTTTTAACGTGGGACATTTCCTCCGTCTTCTTCCCTGTAGATGGTAGTGGGAAGACTATTGCTCTACCGTTTTGTTTCTTGAGAGGTGAGTGCAAGACCCTCACACACATATCTCAAAAGGCTTCGCGCTTCGCGAACCAAGGGGTTAGCACGAAATCATGTTTGACGCGGCCTCGTTTCTCTGAGTTCAGTGGAAGGCTCTGCTGACGCTAGCTCACGTACATTTGAAGGCCCTTCCAAATTCGTGACCCAAGACTTTGGTGGAGAGAAGCCCTCCACACAACGTGTTCCCCACTGTGGTGTATCTCGCATTCCGTCTCTTTTCTCTCGCCCTAAGCTTTAACACGGCGCTTCCATCCGTAGGGAAAGAGCTGGTCGTCGACGGACGGCAACCCTCTAGATTTGTCCTTAGAGTTAAACACCCGTAGGCAATCTTCCCTATGCTTCCTCACATCATACATTTCCATACTCACCCTTCTTCGTGGAACGACGGGCGGCACATTCGAAACGGACAGCTCACTCTAGGGCACGTCCCTCGTGCCTTCGCGCCCACGGCGGAAAACACTTTTATCTTCCTGAAACCATATGATAGCTGAGGGAAGACTTCTTCACAAGGGGTTTGTCAAGCACCGTCCCAGGACACATTCTTTATGCCTTCACACGTTCGCGCCAGAATGCCGCTCATACGTAGGCGTACGGCTTTCCAGGGTTTCCTTCTCAGACTTAAAGGCATGACCTTTTCCCTCTGCTCTCTCTCGTACTCTTGAAAACATTTCTCACGGAACAAGGTTTGAACCGGGAGAGACAATCTCCACTCCTTATTTCCGTGGCGCAGGCATGGGGCACATGCCTTGCGCTGTCACACTTACCTTGGAATAGACTACCATTTTCAGGGAAGAGGTTGGGAGAAACACGGTTTCTCTGCAGTGGTGTTTCTTCAGACCGACGTGCACGCCGCCTGTTTAGGGCTCCACACGTTCATGTTGTGACTAGGTTTTCCCCGTGAAGCCAGATGGAAGCTCGAAGGCGCGGTTTGACACAGACTTGTTTCGCACAGTGTAGTCTGTGGCTTTCCTTTGGCGAACTCACGTACGTTTGAAAACCCTTCTAGCGTCGTGAGCCGTGGTGTTCATTGAGAGAAGCCCTCCATACAAAGTGGTTCCCCGAGTAAGGTATAGCAGGCTTTTCCTCTGCTTCCGTTCACACTCGGCGTCAAGCTGCTTCGATCCTTAGGAAAGGAGGCGGGGAGTCGAAGGACCGCTCCTCCACAGCATTGTCTCTTAGACTTAAGTGTACAGCTCGTTCCTTACGCTTCCTCCCATTTCCAGACACACACCTCCCTAGGGGACAACTTGTTAGTTGGTGGTCGCATTCGACCCACATTTTCCTTCACCATTCAGCCTATGGCATTGTCCTTACGCTTTCACACGAAGTCCTGAAAACGCTTCTCTCTTCCCGAAGCAAGATCTGGGTTGACAGGAGCTTGAGACACAACTCCTCTCTCAAACAGTGGTAGACGGCCCAGCATTTGTGCCTTCACTTTGAACGTCGGAAAGTTCTTCCAACTTCTTCCCCGGAGGCGGTAGTGGAAAGACTAGTTCCCTACAGTTTGGTTTCGTGAGAGGTGAGTGTAAGACGCCTACCTTATATAGCAACGCACATGTCTCCAAAGGCTTCTTTCTTCAAGCACCACGATGTTAGCGCGAAAGCCTGTTTGACATGGCCTTGTTTCTCAGAATTCAGTGTCAGGCTACTACTGCTACTGAGGCTAGCCCACGTACATTGCAAGACCCATCCACCTCCATGACACAGGACGTAATGGAGAGAAACCCTCCGCACAACGTGTTCCTCACTGTGCGGTATCGCGCGTTCCATCTCTTTTCGTTCACACGAGGTTTAAGGAGCGGCTTCGCATCCTTACGAGAAGAGATGGTAGTCGAAGGACGGGAACCCTCGAGACTTGTTCTTAGAGTTAAACAAACGCATGCCATCTTCCTTATGCTTCCGCAGTCATCCATTTCCATACACATCCTTCTTCGTGTAACGACGGCAGGCACCTTCGAAGCGGAGAGCGAAGTCTCGTCTACGTCCCTTATGCCTTCACACCCACTACGGAAAACAGTTTCCTCCTACGGAAACGATACGGCAGTTGAGGGAAGCCTTCTTCACAAGTGGTTTCTCGAGCACCGTCACAGGGCACATTCTAGATGCCTTCACCATGTCACGCGAAAGTGCTTCCCCGACTTACGTGTATGGCTTTCCTGACGGGTCTCCTTCTCACGCTTCAAACCATGACCTTTTCCATCTGCTCTCTCTCATACTCTTGGAAACGCTTCTCACGGAACAGGATTCCAATCGCGACAGACATTTACACTAGTTACTTCCGTGGCACAGGCACGGGGCACATTCCTTGCGATTTCCCACTTCCATTGCAAAAGTCTACCAGTTTCAGGGAAGGTGATAGTAGACGCACGGTTTCTCTGCAGTGGTGTTTCTGCAGTAGGATACAACACATACATTATGTGACTATGGGTTCCTCGGGAACCCAGATGGAAGCTCGAAGTCGCGATCGACACAGACGTGGTTCGCCGAGATTCGTGTATGCCTTTCCTTTGGCGAAGTCACATACTTTCGCAAACCCTTCTATCTTCGTGACACATGGTGTTCGTTGAGAAAAGCCCTCCATCAGAAGTTGTGCCGCGAGTGAGGTATATCACCCTTCCTTGCCCTCCGTTTCCTTTCACACTTGGCTTCAAGCCGCTTCGTTCCTTAGCAAAGAAGAAGGGCAGTCGAAGGACCGCACCTCCACAGCGTTGTTTCTTGGAGTTAAGTGTATAGCACGTCCGTTACGCTTCCTCCCACTTCCAGACACACACCTCTCTAGGGGACAACGAGTGTGTTGGTGGTCACGTTCGACCCACATTTCTCTTCACAATTCAGCGTGTGGCATTTTCCTTGTGTTTTCACACAATGTACCGACAGCGCTTCTATCTTCCCGAAACAAGATCTGAGTTGGGAGAAGCTTTCGACACAAGTTCTTTCCCAAGCAGGGCTCTATGGCACAGTAACTTGCGCCTTCACTTTTAACGTGGGACATTTCCTCCGTCTTCTTCCCTGTAGATGGTAGTGGGAAGACTATTGCTCTACCGTTTTGTTTCTTGAGAGGTGAGTGCAAGACCCTCACACACATATCTCAAAAGGCTTCGCGCTTCGCGAACCAAGGGGTTAGCACGAAATCATGTTTGACGCGGCCTCGTTTCTCTGAGTTCAGTGGAAGGCTCTGCTGACGCTAGCTCACGTACATTTGAAGGCCCTTCCAAATTCGTGACCCAAGACTTTGGTGGAGAGAAGCCCTCCACACAACGTGTTCCCCACTGTGGTGTATCTCGCATTCCGTCTCTTTTCTCTCGCCCTAAGCTTTAACACGGCGCTTCCATCCGTAGGGAAAGAGCTGGTCGTCGACGGACGGCAACCCTCTAGATTTGTCCTTAGAGTTAAACACCCGTAGGCAATCTTCCCTATGCTTCCTCACATCATACATTTCCATACTCACCCTTCTTCGTGGAACGACGGGCGGCACATTCGAAACGGACAGCTCACTCTAGGGCACGTCCCTCGTGCCTTCACGCCCACGGCGGAAAACACTTTTATCTTCCTGAAACCATATGATAGCTGAGGGAAGACTTCTTCACAAGGGGTTTGTCAAGCACCGTCCCAGGACACATTCTTTATGCCTTCACACGTTCGCGCCAGAATGCCGCTCATACGTAGGCGTACGGCTTTCCAGGGTTTCCTTCTCAGACTTAAAGGCATGACCTTTTCCCTCTGCTCTCTCTCGTACTCTTGAAAACATTTCTCACGGAACAAGGTTTGAACCGGGAGAGACAATCTCCACTCCTTATTTCCGTGGCGCAGGCATGGGGCACATGCCTTGCGCTGTCACACTTACCTTGGAATAGACTACCATTTTCAGGGAAGAGGTTGGGAGAAACACGGTTTCTCTGCAGTGGTGTTTCTTCAGACCGACGTGCACGCCGCCTGTTTAGGGCTCCACACGTTCATGTTGTGACTAGGTTTTCCCCGTGAAGCCAGATGGAAGCTCGAAGGCGCGGTTTGACACAGACTTGTTTCGCACAGTGTAGTCTGTGGCTTTCCTTTGGCGAACTCACGTACGTTTGAAAACCCTTCTAGCGTCGTGAGCCGTGGTGTTCATTGAGAGAAGCCCTCCATACAAAGTGGTTCCCCGAGTAAGGTATAGCAGGCTTTTCCTCTGCTTCCGTTCACACTCGGCGTCAAGCTGCTTCGATCCTTAGGAAAGGAGGCGGGGAGTCGAAGGACGGCTCCTCCACAGCATTGTCTCTTAGACTTAAGTGTACAGCTCGTTCCTTACGCTTCCTCCCATTTCCAGACACACACCTCCCTAGGGGACAACTTGTTAGTTGGTGGTCGCATTCGACCCACATTTTCCTTCACCATTCAGCCTATGGCATTGTCCTTACGCTTTCACACGAAGTCCTGAAAACGCTTCTCTCTTCCCGAAGCAAGATCTGGGTTGACAGGAGCTTGAGACACAACTCCTCTCTCAAACAGTGGTAGACGGCCCAGCATTTGTGCCTTCACTTTGAACGTCGGAAAGTTCTTCCAACTTCTTCCCCGGAGGCGGTAGTGGAAAGACTAGTTCCCTACAGTTTGGTTTCGTGAGAGGTGAGTGTAAGACGCCTACCTTATATAGCAACGCACATGTCTCCAAAGGCTTCTTTCTTCAAGCACCACGATGTTAGCGCGAAAGCCTGTTTGACATGGCCTTGTTTCTCAGAATTCAGTGTCAGGCTACTACTGCTACTGAGGCTAGCCCACGTACATTGCAAGACCCATCCACCTCCATGACACAGGACGTAATGGAGAGAAACCCTCCGCACAACGTGTTCCTCACTGTGCGGTATCGCGCGTTCCATCTCTTTTCGTTCACACGAGGTTTAAGGAGCGGCTTCGCATCCTTACGAGAAGAGATGGTAGTCGAAGGACGGGAACCCTCGAGACTTGTTCTTAGAGTTAAACAAACGCATGCCATCTTCCTTATGCTTCCGCAGTCATCCATTTCCATACACATCCTTCTTCGTGTAACGACGGCAGGCACCTTCGAAGCGGAGAGCGAAGTCTCGTCTACGTCCCTTATGCCTTCACACCCACTACGGAAAACAGTTTCCTCCTACGGAAACGATACGGCAGTTGAGGGAAGCCTTCTTCACAAGTGGTTTCTCGAGCACCGTCACAGGGCACATTCTAGATGCCTTCACCATGTCACGCGAAAGTGCTTCCCCGACTTACGTGTATGGCTTTCCTGACGGGTCTCCTTCTCACGCTTCAAACCATGACCTTTTCCATCTGCTCTCTCTCATACTCTTGGAAACGCTTCTCACGGAACAGGATTCCAATCGCGACAGACATTTACACTAGTTACTTCCGTGGCACAGGCACGGGGCACATTCCTTGCGATTTCCCACTTCCATTGCAAAAGTCTACCAGTTTCAGGGAAGGTGATAGTAGACGCACGGTTTCTCTGCAGTGGTGTTTCTGCAGTAGGATACAACACATACATTATGTGACTATGGGTTCCTCGGGAACCCAGATGGAAGCTCGAAGTCGCGATCGACACAGACGTGGTTCGCCGAGATTCGTGTATGCCTTTCCTTTGGCGAAGTCACATACTTTCGCAAACCCTTCTATCTTCGTGACACATGGTGTTCGTTGAGAAAAGCCCTCCATCAGAAGTTGTGCCGCGAGTGAGGCATATCACCCTTCCTTGCCCTCCGTTTCCTTTCACACTTGGCTTCAAGCCGCTTCGTTCCTTAGCAAAGAAGAAGGGCAGTCGAAGGACCGCACCTCCACAGCGTTGTTTCTTGGAGTTAAGTGTATAGCACGTCCGTTACGCTTCCTCCCACTTCCAGACACACACCTCTCTAGGGGACAACGAGTGTGTTGGTGGTCACGTTCGACCCACATTTCTCTTCACAATTCAGCGTGTGGCATTTTCCTTGTGTTTTCACACAAAGTACCGACAGCGCTTCTATCTTCCCGAAACAAGATCTGAGTTGGGAGAAGCTTTCGACACAAGTTCTTTCCCAAGCAGGGCTCTATGGCACAGTAACTTGCGCCTTCACTTTTAACGTGGGACATTTCCTCCGTCTTCTTCCCTGTAGATGGTAGTGGGAAGACTATTGCTCTACCGTTTTGTTTCTTGAGAGGTGAGTGCAAGACCCTCACACACATATCTCAAAAGGCTTCGCGCTTCGCGAACCAAGGGGTTAGCACGAAATCATGTTTGACGCGGCCTCGTTTCTCTGAGTTCAGTGGAAGGCTCTGCTGACGCTAGCTCACGTACATTTGAAGGCCCTTCCAAATTCGTGACCCAAGACTTTGGTGGAGAGAAGCCCTCCACACAACGTGTTCCCCACTGTGGTGTATCTCGCATTCCGTCTCTTTTCTCTCGCCCTAAGCTTTAACACGGCGCTTCCATCCGTAGGGAAAGAGCTGGTCGTCGACGGACGGCAACCCTCTAGATTTGTCCTTAGAGTTAAACACCCGTAGGCAATCTTCCCTATGCTTCCTCACATCATACATTTCCATACTCACCCTTCTTCGTGGAACGACGGGCGGCACATTCGAAACGGACAGCTCACTCTAGGGCACGTCCCTCGTGCCTTCACGCCCACGGCGGAAAACACTTTTATCTTCCTGAAACCATATGATAGCTGAGGGAAGACTTCTTCACAAGGGGTTTGTCAAGCACCGTCCCAGGACACATTCTTTATGCCTTCACACGTTCGCGCCAGAATGCCGCTCATACGTAGGCGTACGGCTTTCCAGGGTTTCCTTCTCAGACTTAAAGGCATGACCTTTTCCCTCTGCTCTCTCTCGTACTCTTGAAAACATTTCTCACGGAACAAGGTTTGAACCGGGAGAGACAATCTCCACTCCTTATTTCCGTGGCGCAGGCATGGGGCACATGCCTTGCGCTGTCACACTTACCTTGGAATAGACTACCATTTTCAGGGAAGAGGTTGGGAGAAACACGGTTTCTCTGCAGTGGTGTTTCTTCAGACCGACGTGCACGCCGCCTGTTTAGGGCTCCACACGTTCATGTTGTGACTAGGTTTTCCCCGTGAAGCCAGATGGAAGCTCGAAGGCGCGGTTTGACACAGACTTGTTTCGCACAGTGTAGTCTGTGGCTTTCCTTTGGCGAACTCACGTACGTTTGAAAACCCTTCTAGCGTCGTGAGCCGTGGTGTTCATTGAGAGAAGCCCTCCATACAAAGTGGTTCCCCGAGTAAGGTATAGCAGGCTTTTCCTCTGCTTCCGTTCACACTCGGCGTCAAGCTGCTTCGATCCTTAGGAAAGGAGGCGGGGAGTCGAAGGACGGCTCCTCCACAGCATTGTCTCTTAGACTTAAGTGTACAGCTCGTTCCTTACGCTTCCTCCCATTTCCAGACACACACCTCCCTAGGGGACAACTTGTTAGTTGGTGGTCGCATTCGACCCACATTTTCCTTCACCATTCAGCCTATGGCATTGTCCTTACGCTTTCACACGAAGTCCTGAAAACGCTTCTCTCTTCCCGAAGCAAGATCTGGGTTGACAGGAGCTTGAGACACAACTCCTCTCTCAAACAGTGGTAGACGGCCCAGCATTTGTGCCTTCACTTTGAACGTCGGAAAGTTCTTCCAACTTCTTCCCCGGAGGCGGTAGTGGAAAGACTAGTTCCCTACAGTTTGGTTTCGTGAGAGGTGAGTGTAAGACGCCTACCTTATATAGCAACGCACATGTCTCCAAAGGCTTCTTTCTTCAAGCACCACGATGTTAGCGCGAAAGCCTGTTTGACATGGCCTTGTTTCTCAGAATTCAGTGTCAGGCTACTACTGCTACTGAGGCTAGCCCACGTACATTGCAAGACCCATCCACCTCCATGACACAGGACGTAATGGAGAGAAACCCTCCGCACAACGTGTTCCTCACTGTGCGGTATCGCGCGTTCCATCTCTTTTCGTTCACACGAGGTTTAAGGAGCGGCTTCGCATCCTTACGAGAAGAGATGGTAGTCGAAGGACGGGAACCCTCGAGACTTGTTCTTAGAGTTAAACAAACGCATGCCATCTTCCTTATGCTTCCGCAGTCATCCATTTCCATACACATCCTTCTTCGTGTAACGACGGCAGGCACCTTCGAAGCGGAGAGCGAAGTCTCGTCTACGTCCCTTATGCCTTCACACCCACTACGGAAAACAGTTTCCTCCTACGGAAACGATACGGCAGTTGAGGGAAGCCTTCTTCACAAGTGGTTTCTCGAGCACCGTCACAGGGCACATTCTAGATGCCTTCACCATGTCACGCGAAAGTGCTTCCCCGACTTACGTGTATGGCTTTCCTGACGGGTCTCCTTCTCACGCTTCAAACCATGACCTTTTCCATCTGCTCTCTCTCATACTCTTGGAAACGCTTCTCACGGAACAGGATTCCAATCGCGACAGACATTGACACTAGTTACTTCCGTGGCACAGGCACGGGGCACATTCCTTGCGATTTCCCACTTCCATTGCAAAAGTCTACCAGTTTCAGGGAAGGTGATAGTAGACGCACGGTTTCTCTGCAGTGGTGTTTCTGCAGTAGGATACAACACATACATTATGTGACTATGGGTTCCTCGGGAACCCAGATGGAAGCTCGAAGTCGCGATCGACACAGACGTGGTTCGCCGAGATTCGTGTATGCCTTTCCTTTGGCGAAGTCACATACTTTCGCAAACCCTTCTATCTTCGTGACACATGGTGTTCGTTGAGAAAAGCCCTCCATCAGAAGTTGTGCCGCGAGTGAGGCATATCACCCTTCCTTGCCCTCCGTTTCCTTTCACACTTGGCTTCAAGCCGCTTCGTTCCTTAGCAAAGAAGAAGGGCAGTCGAAGGACCGCACCTCCACAGCGTTGTTTCTTGGAGTTAAGTGTATAGCACGTCCGTTACGCTTCCTCCCACTTCCAGACACACACCTCTCTAGGGGACAACGAGTGTGTTGGTGGTCACGTTCGACCCACATTTCTCTTCACAATTCAGCGTGTGGCATTTTCCTTGTGTTTTCACACAAAGTACCGACAGCGCTTCTATCTTCCCGAAACAAGATCTGAGTTGGGAGAAGCTTTCGACACAAGTTCTTTCCCAAGCAGGGCTCTATGGCACAGTAACTTGCGCCTTCACTTTTAACGTGGGACATTTCCTCCGTCTTCTTCCCTGTAGATGGTAGTGGGAAGACTATTGCTCTACCGTTTTGTTTCTTGAGAGGTGAGTGCAAGACCCTCACACACATATCTCAAAAGGCTTCGCGCTTCGCGAACCAAGGGGTTAGCACGAAATCATGTTTGACGCGGCCTCGTTTCTCTGAGTTCAGTGGAAGGCTCTGCTGACGCTAGCTCACGTACATTTGAAGGCCCTTCCAAATTCGTGACCCAAGACTTTGGTGGAGAGAAGCCCTCCACACAACGTGTTCCCCACTGTGGTGTATCTCGCATTCCGTCTCTTTTCTCTCGCCCTAAGCTTTAACACGGCGCTTCCATCCGTAGGGAAAGAGCTGGTCGTCGACGGACGGCAACCCTCTAGATTTGTCCTTAGAGTTAAACACCCGTAGGCAATCTTCCCTATGCTTCCTCACATCATACATTTCCATACTCACCCTTCTTCGTGGAACGACGGGCGGCACATTCGAAACGGACAGCTCACTCTAGGGCACGTCCCTCGTGCCTTCACGCCCACGGCGGAAAACACTTTTATCTTCCTGAAACCATATGATAGCTGAGGGAAGACTTCTTCACAAGGGGTTTGTCAAGCACCGTCCCAGGACACATTCTTTATGCCTTCACACGTTCGCGCCAGAATGCCGCTCATACGTAGGCGTACGGCTTTCCAGGGTTTCCTTCTCAGACTTAAAGGCATGACCTTTTCCCTCTGCTCTCTCTCGTACTCTTGAAAACATTTCTCACGGAACAAGGTTTGAACCGGGAGAGACAATCTCCACTCCTTATTTCCGTGGCGCAGGCATGGGGCACATGCCTTGCGCTGTCACACTTACCTTGGAATAGACTACCATTTTCAGGGAAGAGGTTGGGAGAAACACGGTTTCTCTGCAGTGGCGTTTCTTCAGACCGACGTGCACGCCGCCTGTTTAGGGCTCCACACGTTCATGTTGTGACTAGGTTTTCCCCGTGAAGCCAGATGGAAGCTCGAAGGCGCGGTTTGACACAGACTTGTTTCGCACAGTGTAGTCTGTGGCTTTCCTTTGGCGAACTCACGTACGTTTGAAAACCCTTCTAGCGTCGTGAGCCGTGGTGTTCATTGAGAGAAGCCCTCCATACAAAGTGGTTCCCCGAGTAAGGTATAGCAGGCTTTTCCTCTGCTTCCGTTCACACTCGGCGTCAAGCTGCTTCGATCCTTAGGAAAGGAGGCGGGGAGTCGAAGGACCGCTCCTCCACAGCATTGTCTCTTAGACTTAAGTGTACAGCTCGTTCCTTACGCTTCCTCCCATTTCCAGACACACACCTCCCTAGGGGACAACTTGTTAGTTGGTGGTCGCATTCGACCCACATTTTCCTTCACCATTCAGCCTATGGCATTGTCCTTACGCTTTCACACGAAGTCCTGAAAACGCTTCTCTCTTCCCGAAGCAAGATCTGGGTTGACAGGAGCTTGAGACACAACTCCTCTCTCAAACAGTGGTAGACGGCCCAGCATTTGTGCCTTCACTTTGAACGTCGGAAAGTTCTTCCAACTTCTTCCCCGGAGGCGGTAGTGGAAAGACTAGTTCCCTACAGTTTGGTTTCGTGAGAGGTGAGTGTAAGACGCCTACCTTATATAGCAACGCACATGTCTCCAAAGGCTTCTTTCTTCAAGCACCACGATGTTAGCGCGAAAGCCTGTTTGACATGGCCTTGTTTCTCAGAATTCAGTGTCAGGCTACTACTGCTACTGAGGCTAGCCCACGTACATTGCAAGACCCATCCACCTCCATGACACAGGACGTAATGGAGAGAAACCCTCCGCACAACGTGTTCCTCACTGTGCGGTATCGCGCGTTCCATCTCTTTTCGTTCACACGAGGTTTAAGGAGCGGCTTCGCATCCTTACGAGAAGAGATGGTAGTCGAAGGACGGGAACCCTCGAGACTTGTTCTTAGAGTTAAACAAACGCATGCCATCTTCCTTATGCTTCCGCAGTCATCCATTTCCATACACATCCTTCTTCGTGTAACGACGGCAGGCACCTTCGAAGCGGAGAGCGAAGTCTCGTCTACGTCCCTTATGCCTTCACACCCACTACGGAAAACAGTTTCCTCCTACGGAAACGATACGGCAGTTGAGGGAAGCCTTCTTCACAAGTGGTTTCTCGAGCACCGTCACAGGGCACATTCTAGATGCCTTCACCATGTCACGCGAAAGTGCTTCCCCGACTTACGTGTATGGCTTTCCTGACGGGTCTCCTTCTCACGCTTCAAACCATGACCTTTTCCATCTGCTCTCTCTCATACTCTTGGAAACGCTTCTCACGGAACAGGATTCCAATCGCGACAGACATTGACACTAGTTACTTCCGTGGCACAGGCACGGGGCACATTCCTTGCGATTTCCCACTTCCATTGCAAAAGTCTACCAGTTTCAGGGAAGGTGATAGTAGACGCACGGTTTCTCTGCAGTGGTGTTTCTGCAGTAGGATACAACACATACATTATGTGACTATGGGTTCCTCGGGAACCCAGATGGAAGCTCGAAGTCGCGATCGACACAGACGTGGTTCGCCGAGATTCGTGTATGCCTTTCCTTTGGCGAAGTCACATACTTTCGCAAACCCTTCTATCTTCGTGACACATGGTGTTCGTTGAGAAAAGCCCTCCATCAGAAGTTGTGCCGCGAGTGAGGCATATCACCCTTCCTTGCCCTCCGTTTCCTTTCACACTTGGCTTCAAGCCGCTTCGTTCCTTAGCAAAGAAGAAGGGCAGTCGAAGGACCGCACCTCCACAGCGTTGTTTCTTGGAGTTAAGTGTATAGCACGTCCGTTACGCTTCCTCCCACTTCCAGACACACACCTCTCTAGGGGACAACGAGTGTGTTGGTGGTCACGTTCGACCCACATTTCTCTTCACAATTCAGCGTGTGGCATTTTCCTTGTGTTTTCACACAAAGTACCGACAGCGCTTCTATCTTCCCGAAACAAGATCTGAGTTGGGAGAAGCTTTCGACACAAGTTCTTTCCCAAGCAGGGCTCTATGGCACAGTAACTTGCGCCTTCACTTTTAACGTGGGACATTTCCTCCGTCTTCTTCCCTGTAGATGGTAGTGGGAAGACTATTGCTCTACCGTTTTGTTTCTTGAGAGGTGAGTGCAAGACCCTCACACACATATCTCAAAAGGCTTCGCGCTTCGCGAACCAAGGGGTTAGCACGAAATCATGTTTGACGCGGCCTCGTTTCTCTGAGTTCAGTGGAAGGCTCTGCTGACGCTAGCTCACGTACATTTGAAGGCCCTTCCAAATTCGTGACCCAAGACTTTGGTGGAGAGAAGCCCTCCACACAACGTGTTCCCCACTGTGGTGTATCTCGCATTCCGTCTCTTTTCTCTCGCCCTAAGCTTTAACACGGCGCTTCCATCCGTAGGGAAAGAGCTGGTCGTCGACGGACGGCAACCCTCTAGATTTGTCCTTAGAGTTAAACACCCGTAGGCAATCTTCCCTATGCTTCCTCACATCATACATTTCCATACTCACCCTTCTTCGTGGAACGACGGGCGGCACATTCGAAACGGACAGCTCACTCTAGGGCACGTCCCTCGTGCCTTCGCGCCCACGGCGGAAAACACTTTTATCTTCCTGAAACCATATGATAGCTGAGGGAAGACTTCTTCACAAGGGGTTTGTCAAGCACCGTCCCAGGACACATTCTTTATGCCTTCACACGTTCGCGCCAGAATGCCGCTCATACGTAGGCGTACGGCTTTCCAGGGTTTCCTTCTCAGACTTAAAGGCATGACCTTTTCCCTCTGCTCTCTCTCGTACTCTTGAAAACATTTCTCACGGAACAAGGTTTGAACCGGGAGAGACAATCTCCACTCCTTATTTCCGTGGCGCAGGCATGGGGCACATGCCTTGCGCTGTCACACTTACCTTGGAATAGACTACCATTTTCAGGGAAGAGGTTGGGAGAAACACGGTTTCTCTGCAGTGGCGTTTCTTCAGACCGACGTGCACGCCGCCTGTTTAGGGCTCCACACGTTCATGTTGTGACTAGGTTTTCCCCGTGAAGCCAGATGGAAGCTCGAAGGCGCGGTTTGACACAGACTTGTTTCGCACAGTGTAGTCTGTGGCTTTCCTTTGGCGAACTCACGTACGTTTGAAAACCCTTCTAGCGTCGTGAGCCGTGGTGTTCATTGAGAGAAGCCCTCCATACAAAGTGGTTCCCCGAGTAAGGTATAGCAGGCTTTTCCTCTGCTTCCGTTCACACTCGGCGTCAAGCTGCTTCGATCCTTAGGAAAGGAGGCGGGGAGTCGAAGGACGGCTCCTCCACAGCATTGTCTCTTAGACTTAAGTGTACAGCTCGTTCCTTACGCTTCCTCCCATTTCCAGACACACACCTCCCTAGGGGACAACTTGTTAGTTGGTGGTCGCATTCGACCCACATTTTCCTTCACCATTCAGCCTATGGCATTGTCCTTACGCTTTCACACGAAGTCCTGAAAACGCTTCTCTCTTCCCGAAGCAAGATCTGGGTTGACAGGAGCTTGAGACACAACTCCTCTCTCAAACAGTGGTAGACGGCCCAGCATTTGTGCCTTCACTTTGAACGTCGGAAAGTTCTTCCAACTTCTTCCCCGGAGGCGGTAGTGGAAAGACTAGTTCCCTACAGTTTGGTTTCGTGAGAGGTGAGTGTAAGACGCCTACCTTATATAGCAACGCACATGTCTCCAAAGGCTTCTTTCTTCAAGCACCACGATGTTAGCGCAAAAGCCTGTTTGACATGGCCTTGTTTCTCAGAATTCAGTGTCAGGCTACTACTGCTACTGAGGCTAGCCCACGTACATTGCAAGACCCATCCACCTCCATGACACAGGACGTAATGGAGAGAAACCCTCCGCACAACGTGTTCCTCACTGTGCGGTATCGCGCGTTCCATCTCTTTTCGTTCACACGAGGTTTAAGGAGCGGCTTCGCATCCTTACGAGAAGAGATGGTAGTCGAAGGACGGGAACCCTCGAGACTTGTTCTTAGAGTTAAACAAACGCATGCCATCTTCCTTATGCTTCCGCAGTCATCCATTTCCATACACATCCTTCTTCGTGTAACGACGGCAGGCACCTTCGAAGCGGAGAGCGAAGTCTCGTCTACGTCCCTTATGCCTTCACACCCACTACGGAAAACAGTTTCCTCCTACGGAAACGATACGGCAGTTGAGGGAAGCCTTCTTCACAAGTGGTTTCTCGAGCACCGTCACAGGGCACATTCTAGATGCCTTCACCATGTCACGCGAAAGTGCTTCCCCGACTTACGTGTATGGCTTTCCTGACGGGTCTCCTTCTCACGCTTCAAACCATGACCTTTTCCATCTGCTCTCTCTCATACTCTTGGAAACGCTTCTCACGGAACAGGATTCCAATCGCGACAGACATTTACACTAGTTACTTCCGTGGCACAGGCACGGGGCACATTCCTTGCGATTTCCCACTTCCATTGCAAAAGTCTACCAGTTTCAGGGAAGGTGATAGTAGACGCACGGTTTCTCTGCAGTGGTGTTTCTGCAGTAGGATACAACACATACATTATGTGACTATGGGTTCCTCGGGAACCCAGATGGAAGCTCGAAGTCGCGATCGACACAGACGTGGTTCGCCGAGATTCGTGTATGCCTTTCCTTTGGCGAAGTCACATACTTTCGCAAACCCTTCTATCTTCGTGACACATGGTGTTCGTTGAGAAAAGCCCTCCATCAGAAGTTGTGCCGCGAGTGAGGTATATCACCCTTCCTTGCCCTCCGTTTCCTTTCACACTTGGCTTCAAGCCGCTTCGTTCCTTAGCAAAGAAGAAGGGCAGTCGAAGGACCGCACCTCCACAGCGTTGTTTCTTGGAGTTAAGTGTATAGCACGTCCGTTACGCTTCCTCCCACTTCCAGACACACACCTCTCTAGGGGACAACGAGTGTGTTGGTGGTCACGTTCGACCCACATTTCTCTTCACAATTCAGCGTGTGGCATTTTCCTTGTGTTTTCACACAAAGTACCGACAGCGCTTCTATCTTCCCGAAACAAGATCTGAGTTGGGAGAAGCTTTCGACACAAGTTCTTTCCCAAGCAGGGCTCTATGGCACAGTAACTTGCGCCTTCACTTTTAACGTGGGACATTTCCTCCGTCTTCTTCCCTGTAGATGGTAGTGGGAAGACTATTGCTCTACCGTTTTGTTTCTTGAGAGGTGAGTGCAAGACCCTCACACACATATCTCAAAAGGCTTCGCGCTTCGCGAACCAAGGGGTTAGCACGAAATCATGTTTGACGCGGCCTCGTTTCTCTGAGTTCAGTGGAAGGCTCTGCTGACGCTAGCTCACGTACATTTGAAGGCCCTTCCAAATTCGTGACCCAAGACTTTGGTGGAGAGAAGCCCTCCACACAACGTGTTCCCCACTGTGGTGTATCTCGCATTCCGTCTCTTTTCTCTCGCCCTAAGCTTTAACACGGCGCTTCCATCCGTAGGGAAAGAGCTGGTCGTCGACGGACGGCAACCCTCTAGATTTGTCCTTAGAGTTAAACACCCGTAGGCAATCTTCCCTATGCTTCCTCACATCATACATTTCCATACTCACCCTTCTTCGTGGAACGACGGGCGGCACATTCGAAACGGACAGCTCACTCTAGGGCACGTCCCTCGTGCCTTCGCGCCCACGGCGGAAAACACTTTTATCTTCCTGAAACCATATGATAGCTGAGGGAAGACTTCTTCACAAGGGGTTTGTCAAGCACCGTCCCAGGACACATTCTTTATGCCTTCACACGTTCGCGCCAGAATGCCGCTCATACGTAGGCGTACGGCTTTCCAGGGTTTCCTTCTCAGACTTAAAGGCATGACCTTTTCCCTCTGCTCTCTCTCGTACTCTTGAAAACATTTCTCACGGAACAAGGTTTGAACCGGGAGAGACAATCTCCACTCCTTATTTCCGTGGCGCAGGCATGGGGCACATGCCTTGCGCTGTCACACTTACCTTGGAATAGACTACCATTTTCAGGGAAGAGGTTGGGAGAAACACGGTTTCTCTGCAGTGGTGTTTCTTCAGACCGACGTGCACGCCGCCTGTTTAGGGCTCCACACGTTCATGTTGTGACTAGGTTTTCCCCGTGAAGCCAGATGGAAGCTCGAAGGCGCGGTTTGACACAGACTTGTTTCGCACAGTGTAGTCTGTGGCTTTCCTTTGGCGAACTCACGTACGTTTGAAAACCCTTCTAGCGTCGTGAGCCGTGGTGTTCATTGAGAGAAGCCCTCCATACAAAGTGGTTCCCCGAGTAAGGTATAGCAGGCTTTTCCTCTGCTTCCGTTCACACTCGGCGTCAAGCTGCTTCGATCCTTAGGAAAGGAGGCGGGGAGTCGAAGGACGGCTCCTCCACAGCATTGTCTCTTAGACTTAAGTGTACAGCTCGTTCCTTACGCTTCCTCCCATTTCCAGACACACACCTCCCTAGGGGACAACTTGTTAGTTGGTGGTCGCATTCGACCCACATTTTCCTTCACCATTCAGCCTATGGCATTGTCCTTACGCTTTCACACGAAGTCCTGAAAACGCTTCTCTCTTCCCGAAGCAAGATCTGGGTTGACAGGAGCTTGAGACACAACTCCTCTCTCAAACAGTGGTAGACGGCCCAGCATTTGTGCCTTCACTTTGAACGTCGGAAAGTTCTTCCAACTTCTTCCCCGGAGGCGGTAGTGGAAAGACTAGTTCCCTACAGTTTGGTTTCGTGAGAGGTGAGTGTAAGACGCCTACCTTATATAGCAACGCACATGTCTCCAAAGGCTTCTTTCTTCAAGCACCACGATGTTAGCGCGAAAGCCTGTTTGACATGGCCTTGTTTCTCAGAATTCAGTGTCAGGCTACTACTGCTACTGAGGCTAGCCCACGTACATTGCAAGACCCATCCACCTCCATGACACAGGACGTAATGGAGAGAAACCCTCCGCACAACGTGTTCCTCACTGTGCGGTATCGCGCGTTCCATCTCTTTTCGTTCACACGAGGTTTAAGGAGCGGCTTCGCATCCTTACGAGAAGAGATGGTAGTCGAAGGACGGGAACCCTCGAGACTTGTTCTTAGAGTTAAACAAACGCATGCCATCTTCCTTATGCTTCCGCAGTCATCCATTTCCATACACATCCTTCTTCGTGTAACGACGGCAGGCACCTTCGAAGCGGAGAGCGAAGTCTCGTCTACGTCCCTTATGCCTTCACACCCACTACGGAAAACAGTTTCCTCCTACGGAAACGATACGGCAGTTGAGGGAAGCCTTCTTCACAAGTGGTTTCTCGAGCACCGTCACAGGGCACATTCTAGATGCCTTCACCATGTCACGCGAAAGTGCTTCCCCGACTTACGTGTATGGCTTTCCTGACGGGTCTCCTTCTCACGCTTCAAACCATGACCTTTTCCATCTGCTCTCTCTCATACTCTTGGAAACGCTTCTCACGGAACAGGATTCCAATCGCGACAGACATTTACACTAGTTACTTCCGTGGCACAGGCACGGGGCACATTCCTTGCGATTTCCCACTTCCATTGCAAAAGTCTACCAGTTTCAGGGAAGGTGATAGTAGACGCACGGTTTCTCTGCAGTGGTGTTTCTGCAGTAGGATACAACACATACATTATGTGACTATGGGTTCCTCGGGAACCCAGATGGAAGCTCGAAGTCGCGATCGACACAGACGTGGTTCGCCGAGATTCGTGTATGCCTTTCCTTTGGCGAAGTCACATACTTTCGCAAACCCTTCTATCTTCGTGACACATGGTGTTCGTTGAGAAAAGCCCTCCATCAGAAGTTGTGCCGCGAGTGAGGTATATCACCCTTCCTTGCCCTCCGTTTCCTTTCACACTTGGCTTCAAGCCGCTTCGTTCCTTAGCAAAGAAGAAGGGCAGTCGAAGGACCGCACCTCCACAGCGTTGTTTCTTGGAGTTAAGTGTATAGCACGTCCGTTACGCTTCCTCCCACTTCCAGACACACACCTCTCTAGGGGACAACGAGTGTGTTGGTGGTCACGTTCGACCCACATTTCTCTTCACAATTCAGCGTGTGGCATTTTCCTTGTGTTTTCACACAAAGTACCGACAGCGCTTCTATCTTCCCGAAACAAGATCTGAGTTGGGAGAAGCTTTCGACACAAGTTCTTTCCCAAGCAGGGCTCTATGGCACAGTAACTTGCGCCTTCACTTTTAACGTGGGACATTTCCTCCGTCTTCTTCCCTGTAGATGGTAGTGGGAAGACTATTGCTCTACCGTTTTGTTTCTTGAGAGGTGAGTGCAAGACCCTCACACACATATCTCAAAAGGCTTCGCGCTTCGCGAACCAAGGGGTTAGCACGAAATCATGTTTGACGCGGCCTCGTTTCTCTGAGTTCAGTGGAAGGCTCTGCTGACGCTAGCTCACGTACATTTGAAGGCCCTTCCAAATTCGTGACCCAAGACTTTGGTGGAGAGAAGCCCTCCACACAACGTGTTCCCCACTGTGGTGTATCTCGCATTCCGTCTCTTTTCTCTCGCCCTAAGCTTTAACACGGCGCTTCCATCCGTAGGGAAAGAGCTGGTCGTCGACGGACGGCAACCCTCTAGATTTGTCCTTAGAGTTAAACACCCGTAGGCAATCTTCCCTATGCTTCCTCACATCATACATTTCCATACTCACCCTTCTTCGTGGAACGACGGGCGGCACATTCGAAACGGACAGCTCACTCTAGGGCACGTCCCTCGTGCCTTCGCGCCCACGGCGGAAAACACTTTTATCTTCCTGAAACCATATGATAGCTGAGGGAAGACTTCTTCACAAGGGGTTTGTCAAGCACCGTCCCAGGACACATTCTTTATGCCTTCACACGTTCGCGCCAGAATGCCGCTCATACGTAGGCGTACGGCTTTCCAGGGTTTCCTTCTCAGACTTAAAGGCATGACCTTTTCCCTCTGCTCTCTCTCGTACTCTTGAAAACATTTCTCACGGAACAAGGTTTGAACCGGGAGAGACAATCTCCACTCCTTATTTCCGTGGCGCAGGCATGGGGCACATGCCTTGCGCTGTCACACTTACCTTGGAATAGACTACCATTTTCAGGGAAGAGGTTGGGAGAAACACGGTTTCTCTGCAGTGGTGTTTCTTCAGACCGACGTGCACGCCGCCTGTTTAGGGCTCCACACGTTCATGTTGTGACTAGGTTTTCCCCGTGAAGCCAGATGGAAGCTCGAAGGCGCGGTTTGACACAGACTTGTTTCGCACAGTGTAGTCTGTGGCTTTCCTTTGGCGAACTCACGTACGTTTGAAAACCCTTCTAGCGTCGTGAGCCGTGGTGTTCATTGAGAGAAGCCCTCCATACAAAGTGGTTCCCCGAGTAAGGTATAGCAGGCTTTTCCTCTGCTTCCGTTCACACTCGGCGTCAAGCTGCTTCGATCCTTAGGAAAGGAGGCGGGGAGTCGAAGGACCGCTCCTCCACAGCATTGTCTCTTAGACTTAAGTGTACAGCTCGTTCCTTACGCTTCCTCCCATTTCCAGACACACACCTCCCTAGGGGACAACTTGTTAGTTGGTGGTCGCATTCGACCCACATTTTCCTTCACCATTCAGCCTATGGCATTGTCCTTACGCTTTCACACGAAGTCCTGAAAACGCTTCTCTCTTCCCGAAGCAAGATCTGGGTTGACAGGAGCTTGAGACACAACTCCTCTCTCAAACAGTGGTAGACGGCCCAGCATTTGTGCCTTCACTTTGAACGTCGGAAAGTTCTTCCAACTTCTTCCCCGGAGGCGGTAGTGGAAAGACTAGTTCCCTACAGTTTGGTTTCGTGAGAGGTGAGTGTAAGACGCCTACCTTATATAGCAACGCACATGTCTCCAAAGGCTTCTTTCTTCAAGCACCACGATGTTAGCGCGAAAGCCTGTTTGACATGGCCTTGTTTCTCAGAATTCAGTGTCAGGCTACTACTGCTACTGAGGCTAGCCCACGTACATTGCAAGACCCATCCACCTCCATGACACAGGACGTAATGGAGAGAAACCCTCCGCACAACGTGTTCCTCACTGTGCGGTATCGCGCGTTCCATCTCTTTTCGTTCACACGAGGTTTAAGGAGCGGCTTCGCATCCTTACGAGAAGAGATGGTAGTCGAAGGACGGGAACCCTCGAGACTTGTTCTTAGAGTTAAACAAACGCATGCCATCTTCCTTATGCTTCCGCAGTCATCCATTTCCATACACATCCTTCTTCGTGTAACGACGGCAGGCACCTTCGAAGCGGAGAGCGAAGTCTCGTCTACGTCCCTTATGCCTTCACACCCACTACGGAAAACAGTTTCCTCCTACGGAAACGATACGGCAGTTGAGGGAAGCCTTCTTCACAAGTGGTTTCTCGAGCACCGTCACAGGGCACATTCTAGATGCCTTCACCATGTCACGCGAAAGTGCTTCCCCGACTTACGTGTATGGCTTTCCTGACGGGTCTCCTTCTCACGCTTCAAACCATGACCTTTTCCATCTGCTCTCTCTCATACTCTTGGAAACGCTTCTCACGGAACAGGATTCCAATCGCGACAGACATTTACACTAGTTACTTCCGTGGCACAGGCACGGGGCACATTCCTTGCGATTTCCCACTTCCATTGCAAAAGTCTACCAGTTTCAGGGAAGGTGATAGTAGACGCACGGTTTCTCTGCAGTGGTGTTTCTGCAGTAGGATACAACACATACATTATGTGACTATGGGTTCCTCGGGAACCCAGATGGAAGCTCGAAGTCGCGATCGACACAGACGTGGTTCGCCGAGATTCGTGTATGCCTTTCCTTTGGCGAAGTCACATACTTTCGCAAACCCTTCTATCTTCGTGACACATGGTGTTCGTTGAGAAAAGCCCTCCATCAGAAGTTGTGCCGCGAGTGAGGTATATCACCCTTCCTTGCCCTCCGTTTCCTTTCACACTTGGCTTCAAGCCGCTTCGTTCCTTAGCAAAGAAGAAGGGCAGTCGAAGGACCGCACCTCCACAGCGTTGTTTCTTGGAGTTAAGTGTATAGCACGTCCGTTACGCTTCCTCCCACTTCCAGACACACACCTCTCTAGGGGACAACGAGTGTGTTGGTGGTCACGTTCGACCCACATTTCTCTTCACAATTCAGCGTGTGGCATTTTCCTTGTGTTTTCACACAATGTACCGACAGCGCTTCTATCTTCCCGAAACAAGATCTGAGTTGGGAGAAGCTTTCGACACAAGTTCTTTCCCAAGCAGGGCTCTATGGCACAGTAACTTGCGCCTTCACTTTTAACGTGGGACATTTCCTCCGTCTTCTTCCCTGTAGATGGTAGTGGGAAGACTATTGCTCTACCGTTTTGTTTCTTGAGAGGTGAGTGCAAGACCCTCACACACATATCTCAAAAGGCTTCGCGCTTCGCGAACCAAGGGGTTAGCACGAAATCATGTTTGACGCGGCCTCGTTTCTCTGAGTTCAGTGGAAGGCTCTGCTGACGCTAGCTCACGTACATTTGAAGGCCCTTCCAAATTCGTGACCCAAGACTTTGGTGGAGAGAAGCCCTCCACACAACGTGTTCCCCACTGTGGTGTATCTCGCATTCCGTCTCTTTTCTCTCGCCCTAAGCTTTAACACGGCGCTTCCATCCGTAGGGAAAGAGCTGGTCGTCGACGGACGGCAACCCTCTAGATTTGTCCTTAGAGTTAAACACCCGTAGGCAATCTTCCCTATGCTTCCTCACATCATACATTTCCATACTCACCCTTCTTCGTGGAACGACGGGCGGCACATTCGAAACGGACAGCTCACTCTAGGGCACGTCCCTCGTGCCTTCACGCCCACGGCGGAAAACACTTTTATCTTCCTGAAACCATATGATAGCTGAGGGAAGACTTCTTCACAAGGGGTTTGTCAAGCACCGTCCCAGGACACATTCTTTATGCCTTCACACGTTCGCGCCAGAATGCCGCTCATACGTAGGCGTACGGCTTTCCAGGGTTTCCTTCTCAGACTTAAAGGCATGACCTTTTCCCTCTGCTCTCTCTCGTACTCTTGAAAACATTTCTCACGGAACAAGGTTTGAACCGGGAGAGACAATCTCCACTCCTTATTTCCGTGGCGCAGGCATGGGGCACATGCCTTGCGCTGTCACACTTACCTTGGAATAGACTACCATTTTCAGGGAAGAGGTTGGGAGAAACACGGTTTCTCTGCAGTGGTGTTTCTTCAGACCGACGTGCACGCCGCCTGTTTAGGGCTCCACACGTTCATGTTGTGACTAGGTTTTCCCCGTGAAGCCAGATGGAAGCTCGAAGGCGCGGTTTGACACAGACTTGTTTCGCACAGTGTAGTCTGTGGCTTTCCTTTGGCGAACTCACGTACGTTTGAAAACCCTTCTAGCGTCGTGAGCCGTGGTGTTCATTGAGAGAAGCCCTCCATACAAAGTGGTTCCCCGAGTAAGGTATAGCAGGCTTTTCCTCTGCTTCCGTTCACACTCGGCGTCAAGCTGCTTCGATCCTTAGGAAAGGAGGCGGGGAGTCGAAGGACGGCTCCTCCACAGCATTGTCTCTTAGACTTAAGTGTACAGCTCGTTCCTTACGCTTCCTCCCATTTCCAGACACACACCTCCCTAGGGGACAACTTGTTAGTTGGTGGTCGCATTCGACCCACATTTTCCTTCACCATTCAGCCTATGGCATTGTCCTTACGCTTTCACACGAAGTCCTGAAAACGCTTCTCTCTTCCCGAAGCAAGATCTGGGTTGACAGGAGCTTGAGACACAACTCCTCTCTCAAACAGTGGTAGACGGCCCAGCATTTGTGCCTTCACTTTGAACGTCGGAAAGTTCTTCCAACTTCTTCCCCGGAGGCGGTAGTGGAAAGACTAGTTCCCTACAGTTTGGTTTCGTGAGAGGTGAGTGTAAGACGCCTACCTTATATAGCAACGCACATGTCTCCAAAGGCTTCTTTCTTCAAGCACCACGATGTTAGCGCGAAAGCCTGTTTGACATGGCCTTGTTTCTCAGAATTCAGTGTCAGGCTACTACTGCTACTGAGGCTAGCCCACGTACATTGCAAGACCCATCCACCTCCATGACACAGGACGTAATGGAGAGAAACCCTCCGCACAACGTGTTCCTCACTGTGCGGTATCGCGCGTTCCATCTCTTTTCGTTCACACGAGGTTTAAGGAGCGGCTTCGCATCCTTACGAGAAGAGATGGTAGTCGAAGGACGGGAACCCTCGAGACTTGTTCTTAGAGTTAAACAAACGCATGCCATCTTCCTTATGCTTCCGCAGTCATCCATTTCCATACACATCCTTCTTCGTGTAACGACGGCAGGCACCTTCGAAGCGGAGAGCGAAGTCTCGTCTACGTCCCTTATGCCTTCACACCCACTACGGAAAACAGTTTCCTCCTACGGAAACGATACGGCAGTTGAGGGAAGCCTTCTTCACAAGTGGTTTCTCGAGCACCGTCACAGGGCACATTCTAGATGCCTTCACCATGTCACGCGAAAGTGCTTCCCCGACTTACGTGTATGGCTTTCCTGACGGGTCTCCTTCTCACGCTTCAAACCATGACCTTTTCCATCTGCTCTCTCTCATACTCTTGGAAACGCTTCTCACGGAACAGGATTCCAATCGCGACAGACATTTACACTAGTTACTTCCGTGGCACAGGCACGGGGCACATTCCTTGCGATTTCCCACTTCCATTGCAAAAGTCTACCAGTTTCAGGGAAGGTGATAGTAGACGCACGGTTTCTCTGCAGTGGTGTTTCTGCAGTAGGATACAACACATACATTATGTGACTATGGGTTCCTCGGGAACCCAGATGGAAGCTCGAAGTCGCGATCGACACAGACGTGGTTCGCCGAGATTCGTGTATGCCTTTCCTTTGGCGAAGTCACATACTTTCGCAAACCCTTCTATCTTCGTGACACATGGTGTTCGTTGAGAAAAGCCCTCCATCAGAAGTTGTGCCGCGAGTGAGGCATATCACCCTTCCTTGCCCTCCGTTTCCTTTCACACTTGGCTTCAAGCCGCTTCGTTCCTTAGCAAAGAAGAAGGGCAGTCGAAGGACCGCACCTCCACAGCGTTGTTTCTTGGAGTTAAGTGTATAGCACGTCCGTTACGCTTCCTCCCACTTCCAGACACACACCTCTCTAGGGGACAACGAGTGTGTTGGTGGTCACGTTCGACCCACATTTCTCTTCACAATTCAGCGTGTGGCATTTTCCTTGTGTTTTCACACAAAGTACCGACAGCGCTTCTATCTTCCCGAAACAAGATCTGAGTTGGGAGAAGCTTTCGACACAAGTTCTTTCCCAAGCAGGGCTCTATGGCACAGTAACTTGCGCCTTCACTTTTAACGTGGGACATTTCCTCCGTCTTCTTCCCTGTAGATGGTAGTGGGAAGACTATTGCTCTACCGTTTTGTTTCTTGAGAGGTGAGTGCAAGACCCTCACACACATATCTCAAAAGGCTTCGCGCTTCGCGAACCAAGGGGTTAGCACGAAATCATGTTTGACGCGGCCTCGTTTCTCTGAGTTCAGTGGAAGGCTCTGCTGACGCTAGCTCACGTACATTTGAAGGCCCTTCCAAATTCGTGACCCAAGACTTTGGTGGAGAGAAGCCCTCCACACAACGTGTTCCCCACTGTGGTGTATCTCGCATTCCGTCTCTTTTCTCTCGCCCTAAGCTTTAACACGGCGCTTCCATCCGTAGGGAAAGAGCTGGTCGTCGACGGACGGCAACCCTCTAGATTTGTCCTTAGAGTTAAACACCCGTAGGCAATCTTCCCTATGCTTCCTCACATCATACATTTCCATACTCACCCTTCTTCGTGGAACGACGGGCGGCACATTCGAAACGGACAGCTCACTCTAGGGCACGTCCCTCGTGCCTTCACGCCCACGGCGGAAAACACTTTTATCTTCCTGAAACCATATGATAGCTGAGGGAAGACTTCTTCACAAGGGGTTTGTCAAGCACCGTCCCAGGACACATTCTTTATGCCTTCACACGTTCGCGCCAGAATGCCGCTCATACGTAGGCGTACGGCTTTCCAGGGTTTCCTTCTCAGACTTAAAGGCATGACCTTTTCCCTCTGCTCTCTCTCGTACTCTTGAAAACATTTCTCACGGAACAAGGTTTGAACCGGGAGAGACAATCTCCACTCCTTATTTCCGTGGCGCAGGCATGGGGCACATGCCTTGCGCTGTCACACTTACCTTGGAATAGACTACCATTTTCAGGGAAGAGGTTGGGAGAAACACGGTTTCTCTGCAGTGGTGTTTCTTCAGACCGACGTGCACGCCGCCTGTTTAGGGCTCCACACGTTCATGTTGTGACTAGGTTTTCCCCGTGAAGCCAGATGGAAGCTCGAAGGCGCGGTTTGACACAGACTTGTTTCGCACAGTGTAGTCTGTGGCTTTCCTTTGGCGAACTCACGTACGTTTGAAAACCCTTCTAGCGTCGTGAGCCGTGGTGTTCATTGAGAGAAGCCCTCCATACAAAGTGGTTCCCCGAGTAAGGTATAGCAGGCTTTTCCTCTGCTTCCGTTCACACTCGGCGTCAAGCTGCTTCGATCCTTAGGAAAGGAGGCGGGGAGTCGAAGGACGGCTCCTCCACAGCATTGTCTCTTAGACTTAAGTGTACAGCTCGTTCCTTACGCTTCCTCCCATTTCCAGACACACACCTCCCTAGGGGACAACTTGTTAGTTGGTGGTCGCATTCGACCCACATTTTCCTTCACCATTCAGCCTATGGCATTGTCCTTACGCTTTCACACGAAGTCCTGAAAACGCTTCTCTCTTCCCGAAGCAAGATCTGGGTTGACAGGAGCTTGAGACACAACTCCTCTCTCAAACAGTGGTAGACGGCCCAGCATTTGTGCCTTCACTTTGAACGTCGGAAAGTTCTTCCAACTTCTTCCCCGGAGGCGGTAGTGGAAAGACTAGTTCCCTACAGTTTGGTTTCGTGAGAGGTGAGTGTAAGACGCCTACCTTATATAGCAACGCACATGTCTCCAAAGGCTTCTTTCTTCAAGCACCACGATGTTAGCGCGAAAGCCTGTTTGACATGGCCTTGTTTCTCAGAATTCAGTGTCAGGCTACTACTGCTACTGAGGCTAGCCCACGTACATTGCAAGACCCATCCACCTCCATGACACAGGACGTAATGGAGAGAAACCCTCCGCACAACGTGTTCCTCACTGTGCGGTATCGCGCGTTCCATCTCTTTTCGTTCACACGAGGTTTAAGGAGCGGCTTCGCATCCTTACGAGAAGAGATGGTAGTCGAAGGACGGGAACCCTCGAGACTTGTTCTTAGAGTTAAACAAACGCATGCCATCTTCCTTATGCTTCCGCAGTCATCCATTTCCATACACATCCTTCTTCGTGTAACGACGGCAGGCACCTTCGAAGCGGAGAGCGAAGTCTCGTCTACGTCCCTTATGCCTTCACACCCACTACGGAAAACAGTTTCCTCCTACGGAAACGATACGGCAGTTGAGGGAAGCCTTCTTCACAAGTGGTTTCTCGAGCACCGTCACAGGGCACATTCTAGATGCCTTCACCATGTCACGCGAAAGTGCTTCCCCGACTTACGTGTATGGCTTTCCTGACGGGTCTCCTTCTCACGCTTCAAACCATGACCTTTTCCATCTGCTCTCTCTCATACTCTTGGAAACGCTTCTCACGGAACAGGATTCCAATCGCGACAGACATTTACACTAGTTACTTCCGTGGCACAGGCACGGGGCACATTCCTTGCGATTTCCCACTTCCATTGCAAAAGTCTACCAGTTTCAGGGAAGGTGATAGTAGACGCACGGTTTCTCTGCAGTGGTGTTTCTGCAGTAGGATACAACACATACATTATGTGACTATGGGTTCCTCGGGAACCCAGATGGAAGCTCGAAGTCGCGATCGACACAGACGTGGTTCGCCGAGATTCGTGTATGCCTTTCCTTTGGCGAAGTCACATACTTTCGCAAACCCTTCTATCTTCGTGACACATGGTGTTCGTTGAGAAAAGCCCTCCATCAGAAGTTGTGCCGCGAGTGAGGCATATCACCCTTCCTTGCCCTCCGTTTCCTTTCACACTTGGCTTCAAGCCGCTTCGTTCCTTAGCAAAGAAGAAGGGCAGTCGAAGGACCGCACCTCCACAGCGTTGTTTCTTGGAGTTAAGTGTATAGCACGTCCGTTACGCTTCCTCCCACTTCCAGACACACACCTCTCTAGGGGACAACGAGTGTGTTGGTGGTCACGTTCGACCCACATTTCTCTTCACAATTCAGCGTGTGGCATTTTCCTTGTGTTTTCACACAAAGTACCGACAGCGCTTCTATCTTCCCGAAACAAGATCTGAGTTGGGAGAAGCTTTCGACACAAGTTCTTTCCCAAGCAGGGCTCTATGGCACAGTAACTTGCGCCTTCACTTTTAACGTGGGACATTTCCTCCGTCTTCTTCCCTGTAGATGGTAGTGGGAAGACTATTGCTCTACCGTTTTGTTTCTTGAGAGGTGAGTGCAAGACCCTCACACACATATCTCAAAAGGCTTCGCGCTTCGCGAACCAAGGGGTTAGCACGAAATCATGTTTGACGCGGCCTCGTTTCTCTGAGTTCAGTGGAAGGCTCTGCTGACGCTAGCTCACGTACATTTGAAGGCCCTTCCAAATTCGTGACCCAAGACTTTGGTGGAGAGAAGCCCTCCACACAACGTGTTCCCCACTGTGGTGTATCTCGCATTCCGTCTCTTTTCTCTCGCCCTAAGCTTTAACACGGCGCTTCCATCCGTAGGGAAAGAGCTGGTCGTCGACGGACGGCAACCCTCTAGATTTGTCCTTAGAGTTAAACACCCGTAGGCAATCTTCCCTATGCTTCCTCACATCATACATTTCCATACTCACCCTTCTTCGTGGAACGACGGGCGGCACATTCGAAACGGACAGCTCACTCTAGGGCACGTCCCTCGTGCCTTCGCGCCCACGGCGGAAAACACTTTTATCTTCCTGAAACCATATGATAGCTGAGGGAAGACTTCTTCACAAGGGGTTTGTCAAGCACCGTCCCAGGACACATTCTTTATGCCTTCACACGTTCGCGCCAGAATGCCGCTCATACGTAGGCGTACGGCTTTCCAGGGTTTCCTTCTCAGACTTAAAGGCATGACCTTTTCCCTCTGCTCTCTCTCGTACTCTTGAAAACATTTCTCACGGAACAAGGTTTGAACCGGGAGAGACAATCTCCACTCCTTATTTCCGTGGCGCAGGCATGGGGCACATGCCTTGCGCTGTCACACTTACCTTGGAATAGACTACCATTTTCAGGGAAGAGGTTGGGAGAAACACGGTTTCTCTGCAGTGGCGTTTCTTCAGACCGACGTGCACGCCGCCTGTTTAGGGCTCCACACGTTCATGTTGTGACTAGGTTTTCCCCGTGAAGCCAGATGGAAGCTCGAAGGCGCGGTTTGACACAGACTTGTTTCGCACAGTGTAGTCTGTGGCTTTCCTTTGGCGAACTCACGTACGTTTGAAAACCCTTCTAGCGTCGTGAGCCGTGGTGTTCATTGAGAGAAGCCCTCCATACAAAGTGGTTCCCCGAGTAAGGTATAGCAGGCTTTTCCTCTGCTTCCGTTCACACTCGGCGTCAAGCTGCTTCGATCCTTAGGAAAGGAGGCGGGGAGTCGAAGGACCGCTCCTCCACAGCATTGTCTCTTAGACTTAAGTGTACAGCTCGTTCCTTACGCTTCCTCCCATTTCCAGACACACACCTCCCTAGGGGACAACTTGTTAGTTGGTGGTCGCATTCGACCCACATTTTCCTTCACCATTCAGCCTATGGCATTGTCCTTACGCTTTCACACGAAGTCCTGAAAACGCTTCTCTCTTCCCGAAGCAAGATCTGGGTTGACAGGAGCTTGAGACACAACTCCTCTCTCAAACAGTGGTAGACGGCCCAGCATTTGTGCCTTCACTTTGAACGTCGGAAAGTTCTTCCAACTTCTTCCCCGGAGGCGGTAGTGGAAAGACTAGTTCCCTACAGTTTGGTTTCGTGAGAGGTGAGTGTAAGACGCCTACCTTATATAGCAACGCACATGTCTCCAAAGGCTTCTTTCTTCAAGCACCACGATGTTAGCGCGAAAGCCTGTTTGACATGGCCTTGTTTCTCAGAATTCAGTGTCAGGCTACTACTGCTACTGAGGCTAGCCCACGTACATTGCAAGACCCATCCACCTCCATGACACAGGACGTAATGGAGAGAAACCCTCCGCACAACGTGTTCCTCACTGTGCGGTATCGCGCGTTCCATCTCTTTTCGTTCACACGAGGTTTAAGGAGCGGCTTCGCATCCTTACGAGAAGAGATGGTAGTCGAAGGACGGGAACCCTCGAGACTTGTTCTTAGAGTTAAACAAACGCATGCCATCTTCCTTATGCTTCCGCAGTCATCCATTTCCATACACATCCTTCTTCGTGTAACGACGGCAGGCACCTTCGAAGCGGAGAGCGAAGTCTCGTCTACGTCCCTTATGCCTTCACACCCACTACGGAAAACAGTTTCCTCCTACGGAAACGATACGGCAGTTGAGGGAAGCCTTCTTCACAAGTGGTTTCTCGAGCACCGTCACAGGGCACATTCTAGATGCCTTCACCATGTCACGCGAAAGTGCTTCCCCGACTTACGTGTATGGCTTTCCTGACGGGTCTCCTTCTCACGCTTCAAACCATGACCTTTTCCATCTGCTCTCTCTCATACTCTTGGAAACGCTTCTCACGGAACAGGATTCCAATCGCGACAGACATTTACACTAGTTACTTCCGTGGCACAGGCACGGGGCACATTCCTTGCGATTTCCCACTTCCATTGCAAAAGTCTACCAGTTTCAGGGAAGGTGATAGTAGACGCACGGTTTCTCTGCAGTGGTGTTTCTGCAGTAGGATACAACACATACATTATGTGACTATGGGTTCCTCGGGAACCCAGATGGAAGCTCGAAGTCGCGATCGACACAGACGTGGTTCGCCGAGATTCGTGTATGCCTTTCCTTTGGCGAAGTCACATACTTTCGCAAACCCTTCTATCTTCGTGACACATGGTGTTCGTTGAGAAAAGCCCTCCATCAGAAGTTGTGCCGCGAGTGAGGCATATCACCCTTCCTTGCCCTCCGTTTCCTTTCACACTTGGCTTCAAGCCGCTTCGTTCCTTAGCAAAGAAGAAGGGCAGTCGAAGGACCGCACCTCCACAGCGTTGTTTCTTGGAGTTAAGTGTATAGCACGTCCGTTACGCTTCCTCCCACTTCCAGACACACACCTCTCTAGGGGACAACGAGTGTGTTGGTGGTCACGTTCGACCCACATTTCTCTTCACAATTCAGCGTGTGGCATTTTCCTTGTGTTTTCACACAAAGTACCGACAGCGCTTCTATCTTCCCGAAACAAGATCTGAGTTGGGAGAAGCTTTCGACACAAGTTCTTTCCCAAGCAGGGCTCTATGGCACAGTAACTTGCGCCTTCACTTTTAACGTGGGACATTTCCTCCGTCTTCTTCCCTGTAGATGGTAGTGGGAAGACTATTGCTCTACCGTTTTGTTTCTTGAGAGGTGAGTGCAAGACCCTCACACACATATCTCAAAAGGCTTCGCGCTTCGCGAACCAAGGGGTTAGCACGAAATCATGTTTGACGCGGCCTCGTTTCTCTGAGTTCAGTGGAAGGCTCTGCTGACGCTAGCTCACGTACATTTGAAGGCCCTTCCAAATTCGTGACCCAAGACTTTGGTGGAGAGAAGCCCTCCACACAACGTGTTCCCCACTGTGGTGTATCTCGCATTCCGTCTCTTTTCTCTCGCCCTAAGCTTTAACACGGCGCTTCCATCCGTAGGGAAAGAGCTGGTCGTCGACGGACGGCAACCCTCTAGATTTGTCCTTAGAGTTAAACACCCGTAGGCAATCTTCCCTATGCTTCCTCACATCATACATTTCCATACTCACCCTTCTTCGTGGAACGACGGGCGGCACATTCGAAACGGACAGCTCACTCTAGGGCACGTCCCTCGTGCCTTCGCGCCCACGGCGGAAAACACTTTTATCTTCCTGAAACCATATGATAGCTGAGGGAAGACTTCTTCACAAGGGGTTTGTCAAGCACCGTCCCAGGACACATTCTTTATGCCTTCACACGTTCGCGCCAGAATGCCGCTCATACGTAGGCGTACGGCTTTCCAGGGTTTCCTTCTCAGACTTAAAGGCATGACCTTTTCCCTCTGCTCTCTCTCGTACTCTTGAAAACATTTCTCACGGAACAAGGTTTGAACCGGGAGAGACAATCTCCACTCCTTATTTCCGTGGCGCAGGCATGGGGCACATGCCTTGCGCTGTCACACTTACCTTGGAATAGACTACCATTTTCAGGGAAGAGGTTGGGAGAAACACGGTTTCTCTGCAGTGGCGTTTCTTCAGACCGACGTGCACGCCGCCTGTTTAGGGCTCCACACGTTCATGTTGTGACTAGGTTTTCCCCGTGAAGCCAGATGGAAGCTCGAAGGCGCGGTTTGACACAGACTTGTTTCGCACAGTGTAGTCTGTGGCTTTCCTTTGGCGAACTCACGTACGTTTGAAAACCCTTCTAGCGTCGTGAGCCGTGGTGTTCATTGAGAGAAGCCCTCCATACAAAGTGGTTCCCCGAGTAAGGTATAGCAGGCTTTTCCTCTGCTTCCGTTCACACTCGGCGTCAAGCTGCTTCGATCCTTAGGAAAGGAGGCGGGGAGTCGAAGGACCGCTCCTCCACAGCATTGTCTCTTAGACTTAAGTGTACAGCTCGTTCCTTACGCTTCCTCCCATTTCCAGACACACACCTCCCTAGGGGACAACTTGTTAGTTGGTGGTCGCATTCGACCCACATTTTCCTTCACCATTCAGCCTATGGCATTGTCCTTACGCTTTCACACGAAGTCCTGAAAACGCTTCTCTCTTCCCGAAGCAAGATCTGGGTTGACAGGAGCTTGAGACACAACTCCTCTCTCAAACAGTGGTAGACAGCCCAGCATTTGTGCCTTCACTTTGAACGTCGGAAAGTTCTTCCAACTTCTTCCCCGGAGGCGGTAGTGGAAAGACTAGTTCCCTACAGTTTGGTTTCGTGAGAGGTGAGTGTAAGACGCCTACCTTATATAGCAACGCACATGTCTCCAAAGGCTTCTTTCTTCAAGCACCACGATGTTAGCGCGAAAGCCTGTTTGACATGGCCTTGTTTCTCAGAATTCAGTGTCAGGCTACTACTGCTACTGAGGCTAGCCCACGTACATTGCAAGACCCATCCACCTCCATGACACAGGACGTAATGGAGAGAAACCCTCCGCACAACGTGTTCCTCACTGTGCGGTATCGCGCGTTCCATCTCTTTTCGTTCACACGAGGTTTAAGGAGCGGCTTCGCATCCTTACGAGAAGAGATGGTAGTCGAAGGACGGGAACCCTCGAGACTTGTTCTTAGAGTTAAACAAACGCATGCCATCTTCCTTATGCTTCCGCAGTCATCCATTTCCATACACATCCTTCTTCGTGTAACGACGGCAGGCACCTTCGAAGCGGAGAGCGAAGTCTCGTCTACGTCCCTTATGCCTTCACACCCACTACGGAAAACAGTTTCCTCCTACGGAAACGATACGGCAGTTGAGGGAAGCCTTCTTCACAAGTGGTTTCTCGAGCACCGTCACAGGGCACATTCTAGATGCCTTCACCATGTCACGCGAAAGTGCTTCCCCGACTTACGTGTATGGCTTTCCTGACGGGTCTCCTTCTCACGCTTCAAACCATGACCTTTTCCATCTGCTCTCTCTCATACTCTTGGAAACGCTTCTCACGGAACAGGATTCCAATCGCGACAGACATTTACACTAGTTACTTCCGTGGCACAGGCACGGGGCACATTCCTTGCGATTTCCCACTTCCATTGCAAAAGTCTACCAGTTTCAGGGAAGGTGATAGTAGACGCACGGTTTCTCTGCAGTGGTGTTTCTGCAGTAGGATACAACACATACATTATGTGACTATGGGTTCCTCGGGAACCCAGATGGAAGCTCGAAGTCGCGATCGACACAGACGTGGTTCGCCGAGATTCGTGTATGCCTTTCCTTTGGCGAAGTCACATACTTTCGCAAACCCTTCTATCTTCGTGACACATGGTGTTCGTTGAGAAAAGCCCTCCATCAGAAGTTGTGCCGCGAGTGAGGTATATCACCCTTCCTTGCCCTCCGTTTCCTTTCACACTTGGCTTCAAGCCGCTTCGTTCCTTAGCAAAGAAGAAGGGCAGTCGAAGGACCGCACCTCCACAGCGTTGTTTCTTGGAGTTAAGTGTATAGCACGTCCGTTACGCTTCCTCCCACTTCCAGACACACACCTCTCTAGGGGACATCGAGTGTGTTGGTGGTCACGTTCGACCCACATTTCTCTTCACAATTCAGCGTGTGGCATTTTCCTTGTGTTTTCACACAAAGTACCGACAGCGCTTCTATCTTCCCGAAACAAGATCTGAGTTGGGAGAAGCTTTCGACACAAGTTCTTTCCCAAGCAGGGCTCTATGGCACAGTAACTTGCGCCTTCACTTTTAACGTGGGACATTTCCTCCGTCTTCTTCCCTGTAGATGGTAGTGGGAAGACTATTGCTCTACCGTTTTGTTTCTTGAGAGGTGAGTGCAAGACCCTCACACACATATCTCAAAAGGCTTCGCGCTTCGCGAACCAAGGGGTTAGCACGAAATCATGTTTGACGCGGCCTCGTTTCTCTGAGTTCAGTGGAAGGCTCTGCTGACGCTAGCTCACGTACATTTGAAGGCCCTTCCAAATTCGTGACCCAAGACTTTGGTGGAGAGAAGCCCTCCACACAACGTGTTCCCCACTGTGGTGTATCTCGCATTCCGTCTCTTTTCTCTCGCCCTAAGCTTTAACACGGCGCTTCCATCCGTAGGGAAAGAGCTGGTCGTCGACGGACGGCAACCCTCTAGATTTGTCCTTAGAGTTAAACACCCGTAGGCAATCTTCCCTATGCTTCCTCACATCATACATTTCCATACTCACCCTTCTTCGTGGAACGACGGGCGGCACATTCGAAACGGACAGCTCACTCTAGGGCACGTCCCTCGTGCCTTCGCGCCCACGGCGGAAAACACTTTTATCTTCCTGAAACCATATGATAGCTGAGGGAAGACTTCTTCACAAGGGGTTTGTCAAGCACCGTCCCAGGACACATTCTTTATGCCTTCACACGTTCGCGCCAGAATGCCGCTCATACGTAGGCGTACGGCTTTCCAGGGTTTCCTTCTCAGACTTAAAGGCATGACCTTTTCCCTCTGCTCTCTGTCGTACTCTTGAAAACATTTCTCACGGAACAAGGTTTGAACCGGGAGAGACAATCTCCACTCCTTATTTCCGTGGCGCAGGCATGGGGCACATGCCTTGCGCTGTCACACTTACCTTGGAATAGACTACCATTTTCAGGGAAGAGGTTGGGAGAAACACGGTTTCTCTGCAGTGGTGTTTCTTCAGACCGACGTGCACGCCGCCTGTTTAGGGCTCCACACGTTCATGTTGTGACTAGGTTTTCCCCGTGAAGCCAGATGGAAGCTCGAAGGCGCGGTTTGACACAGACTTGTTTCGCACAGTGTAGTCTGTGGCTTTCCTTTGGCGAACTCACGTACGTTTGAAAACCCTTCTAGCGTCGTGAGCCGTGGTGTTCATTGAGAGAAGCCCTCCATACAAAGTGGTTCCCCGAGTAAGGTATAGCAGGCTTTTCCTCTGCTTCCGTTCACACTCGGCGTCAAGCTGCTTCGATCCTTAGGAAAGGAGGCGGGGAGTCGAAGGACGGCTCCTCCACAGCATTGTCTCTTAGACTTAAGTGTACAGCTCGTTCCTTACGCTTCCTCCCATTTCCAGACACACACCTCCCTAGGGGACAACTTGTTAGTTGGTGGTCGCATTCGACCCACATTTTCCTTCACCATTCAGCCTATGGCATTGTCCTTACGCTTTCACACGAAGTCCTGAAAACGCTTCTCTCTTCCCGAAGCAAGATCTGGGTTGACAGGAGCTTGAGACACAACTCCTCTCTCAAACAGTGGTAGACGGCCCAGCATTTGTGCCTTCACTTTGAACGTCGGAAAGTTCTTCCAACTTCTTCCCCGGAGGCGGTAGTGGAAAGACTAGTTCCCTACAGTTTGGTTTCGTGAGAGGTGAGTGTAAGACGCCTACCTTATATAGCAACGCACATGTCTCCAAAGGCTTCTTTCTTCAAGCACCACGATGTTAGCGCGAAAGCCTGTTTGACATGGCCTTGTTTCTCAGAATTCAGTGTCAGGCTACTACTGCTACTGAGGCTAGCCCACGTACATTGCAAGACCCATCCACCTCCATGACACAGGACGTAATGGAGAGAAACCCTCCGCACAACGTGTTCCTCACTGTGCGGTATCGCGCGTTCCATCTCTTTTCGTTCACACGAGGTTTAAGGAGCGGCTTCGCATCCTTACGAGAAGAGATGGTAGTCGAAGGACGGGAACCCTCGAGACTTGTTCTTAGAGTTAAACAAACGCATGCCATCTTCCTTATGCTTCCGCAGTCATCCATTTCCATACACATCCTTCTTCGTGTAACGACGGCAGGCACCTTCGAAGCGGAGAGCGAAGTCTCGTCTACGTCCCTTATGCCTTCACACCCACTACGGAAAACAGTTTCCTCCTACGGAAACGATACGGCAGTTGAGGGAAGCCTTCTTCACAAGTGGTTTCTCGAGCACCGTCACAGGGCACATTCTAGATGCCTTCACCATGTCACGCGAAAGTGCTTCCCCGACTTACGTGTATGGCTTTCCTGACGGGTCTCCTTCTCACGCTTCAAACCATGACCTTTTCCATCTGCTCTCTCTCATACTCTTGGAAACGCTTCTCACGGAACAGGATTCCAATCGCGACAGACATTTACACTAGTTACTTCCGTGGCACAGGCACGGGGCACATTCCTTGCGATTTCCCACTTCCATTGCAAAAGTCTACCAGTTTCAGGGAAGGTGATAGTAGACGCACGGTTTCTCTGCAGTGGTGTTTCTGCAGTAGGATACAACACATACATTATGTGACTATGGGTTCCTCGGGAACCCAGATGGAAGCTCGAAGTCGCGATCGACACAGACGTGGTTCGCCGAGATTCGTGTATGCCTTTCCTTTGGCGAAGTCACATACTTTCGCAAACCCTTCTATCTTCGTGACACATGGTGTTCGTTGAGAAAAGCCCTCCATCAGAAGTTGTGCCGCGAGTGAGGTATATCACCCTTCCTTGCCCTCCGTTTCCTTTCACACTTGGCTTCAAGCCGCTTCGTTCCTTAGCAAAGAAGAAGGGCAGTCGAAGGACCGCACCTCCACAGCGTTGTTTCTTGGAGTTAAGTGTATAGCACGTCCGTTACGCTTCCTCCCACTTCCAGACACACACCTCTCTAGGGGACAACGAGTGTGTTGGTGGTCACGTTCGACCCACATTTCTCTTCACAATTCAGCGTGTGGCATTTTCCTTGTGTTTTCACACAAAGTACCGACAGCGCTTCTATCTTCCCGAAACAAGATCTGAGTTGGGAGAAGCTTTCGACACAAGTTCTTTCCCAAGCAGGGCTCTATGGCACAGTAACTTGCGCCTTCACTTTTAACGTGGGACATTTCCTCCGTCTTCTTCCCTGTAGATGGTAGTGGGAAGACTATTGCTCTACCGTTTTGTTTCTTGAGAGGTGAGTGCAAGACCCTCACACACATATCTCAAAAGGCTTCGCGCTTCGCGAACCAAGGGGTTAGCACGAAATCATGTTTGACGCGGCCTCGTTTCTCTGAGTTCAGTGGAAGGCTCTGCTGACGCTAGCTCACGTACATTTGAAGGCCCTTCCAAATTCGTGACCCAAGACTTTGGTGGAGAGAAGCCCTCCACACAACGTGTTCCCCACTGTGGTGTATCTCGCATTCCGTCTCTTTTCTCTCGCCCTAAGCTTTAACACGGCGCTTCCATCCGTAGGGAAAGAGCTGGTCGTCGACGGACGGCAACCCTCTAGATTTGTCCTTAGAGTTAAACACCCGTAGGCAATCTTCCCTATGCTTCCTCACATCATACATTTCCATACTCACCCTTCTTCGTGGAACGACGGGCGGCACATACGAAACGGACAGCTCACTCTAGGGCACGTCCCTCGTGCCTTCACGCCCACGGCGGAAAACACTTTTATCTTCCTGAAACCATATGATAGCTGAGGGAAGACTTCTTCACAAGGGGTTTGTCAAGCACCGTCCCAGGACACATTCTTTATGCCTTCACACGTTCGCGCCAGAATGCCGCTCATACGTAGGCGTACGGCTTTCCAGGGTTTCCTTCTCAGACTTAAAGGCATGACCTTTTCCCTCTGCTCTCTCTCGTACTCTTGAAAACATTTCTCACGGAACAAGGTTTGAACCGGGAGAGACAATCTCCACTCCTTATTTCCGTGGCGCAGGCATGGGGCACATGCCTTGCGCTGTCACACTTACCTTGGAATAGACTACCATTTTCAGGGAAGAGGTTGGGAGAAACACGGTTTCTCTGCAGTGGTGTTTCTTCAGACCGACGTGCACGCCGCCTGTTTAGGGCTCCACACGTTCATGTTGTGACTAGGTTTTCCCCGTGAAGCCAGATGGAAGCTCGAAGGCGCGGTTTGACACAGACTTGTTTCGCACAGTGTAGTCTGTGGCTTTCCTTTGGCGAACTCACGTACGTTTGAAAACCCTTCTAGCGTCGTGAGCCGTGGTGTTCATTGAGAGAAGCCCTCCATACAAAGTGGTTCCCCGAGTAAGGTATAGCAGGCTTTTCCTCTGCTTCCGTTCACACTCGGCGTCAAGCTGCTTCGATCCTTAGGAAAGGAGGCGGGGAGTCGAAGGACCGCTCCTCCACAGCATTGTCTCTTAGACTTAAGTGTACAGCTCGTTCCTTACGCTTCCTCCCATTTCCAGACACACACCTCCCTAGGGGACAACTTGTTAGTTGGTGGTCGCATTCGACCCACATTTTCCTTCACCATTCAGCCTATGGCATTGTCCTTACGCTTTCACACGAAGTCCTGAAAACGCTTCTCTCTTCCCGAAGCAAGATCTGGGTTGACAGGAGCTTGAGACACAACTCCTCTCTCAAACAGTGGTAGACGGCCCAGCATTTGTGCCTTCACTTTGAACGTCGGAAAGTTCTTCCAACTTCTTCCCCGGAGGCGGTAGTGGAAAGACTAGTTCCCTACAGTTTGGTTTCGTGAGAGGTGAGTGTAAGACGCCTACCTTATATAGCAACGCACATGTCTCCAAAGGCTTCTTTCTTCAAGCACCACGATGTTAGCGCGAAAGCCTGTTTGACATGGCCTTGTTTCTCAGAATTCAGTGTCAGGCTACTACTGCTACTGAGGCTAGCCCACGTACATTGCAAGACCCATCCACCTCCATGACACAGGACGTAATGGAGAGAAACCCTCCGCACAACGTGTTCCTCACTGTGCGGTATCGCGCGTTCCATCTCTTTTCGTTCACACGAGGTTTAAGGAGCGGCTTCGCATCCTTACGAGAAGAGATGGTAGTCGAAGGACGGGAACCCTCGAGACTTGTTCTTAGAGTTAAACAAACGCATGCCATCTTCCTTATGCTTCCGCAGTCATCCATTTCCATACACATCCTTCTTCGTGTAACGACGGCAGGCACCTTCGAAGCGGAGAGCGAAGTCTCGTCTACGTCCCTTATGCCTTCACACCCACTACGGAAAACAGTTTCCTCCTACGGAAACGATACGGCAGTTGAGGGAAGCCTTCTTCACAAGTGGTTTCTCGAGCACCGTCACAGGGCACATTCTAGATGCCTTCACCATGTCACGCGAAAGTGCTTCCCCGACTTACGTGTATGGCTTTCCTGACGGGTCTCCTTCTCACGCTTCAAACCATGACCTTTTCCATCTGCTCTCTCTCATACTCTTGGAAACGCTTCTCACGGAACAGGATTCCAATCGCGACAGACATTTACACTAGTTACTTCCGTGGCACAGGCACGGGGCACATTCCTTGCGATTTCCCACTTCCATTGCAAAAGTCTACCAGTTTCAGGGAAGGTGATAGTAGACGCACGGTTTCTCTGCAGTGGTGTTTCTGCAGTAGGATACAACACATACATTATGTGACTATGGGTTCCTCGGGAACCCAGATGGAAGCTCGAAGTCGCGATCGACACAGACGTGGTTCGCCGAGATTCGTGTATGCCTTTCCTTTGGCGAAGTCACATACTTTCGCAAACCCTTCTATCTTCGTGACACATGGTGTTCGTTGAGAAAAGCCCTCCATCAGAAGTTGTGCCGCGAGTGAGGCATATCACCCTTCCTTGCCCTCCGTTTCCTTTCACACTTGGCTTCAAGCCGCTTCGTTCCTTAGCAAAGAAGAAGGGCAGTCGAAGGACCGCACCTCCACAGCGTTGTTTCTTGGAGTTAAGTGTATAGCACGTCCGTTACGCTTCCTCCCACTTCCAGACACACACCTCTCTAGGGGACAACGAGTGTGTTGGTGGTCACGTTCGACCCACATTTCTCTTCACAATTCAGCGTGTGGCATTTTCCTTGTGTTTTCACACAAAGTACCGACAGCGCTTCTATCTTCCCGAAACAAGATCTGAGTTGGGAGAAGCTTTCGACACAAGTTCTTTCCCAAGCAGGGCTCTATGGCACAGTAACTTGCGCCTTCACTTTTAACGTGGGACATTTCCTCCGTCTTCTTCCCTGTAGATGGTAGTGGGAAGACTATTGCTCTACCGTTTTGTTTCTTGAGAGGTGAGTGCAAGACCCTCACACACATATCTCAAAAGGCTTCGCGCTTCGCGAACCAAGGGGTTAGCACGAAATCATGTTTGACGCGGCCTCGTTTCTCTGAGTTCAGTGGAAGGCTCTGCTGACGCTAGCTCACGTACATTTGAAGGCCCTTCCAAATTCGTGACCCAAGACTTTGGTGGAGAGAAGCCCTCCACACAACGTGTTCCCCACTGTGGTGTATCTCGCATTCCGTCTCTTTTCTCTCGCCCTAAGCTTTAACACGGCGCTTCCATCCGTAGGGAAAGAGCTGGTCGTCGACGGACGGCAACCCTCTAGATTTGTCCTTAGAGTTAAACACCCGTAGGCAATCTTCCCTATGCTTCCTCACATCATACATTTCCATACTCACCCTTCTTCGTGGAACGACGGGCGGCACATTCGAAACGGACAGCTCACTCTAGGGCACGTCCCTCGTGCCTTCGCGCCCACGGCGGAAAACACTTTTATCTTCCTGAAACCATATGATAGCTGAGGGAAGACTTCTTCACAAGGGGTTTGTCAAGCACCGTCCCAGGACACATTCTTTATGCCTTCACACGTTCGCGCCAGAATGCCGCTCATACGTAGGCGTACGGCTTTCCAGGGTTTCCTTCTCAGACTTAAAGGCATGACCTTTTCCCTCTGCTCTCTCTCGTACTCTTGAAAACATTTCTCACGGAACAAGGTTTGAACCGGGAGAGACAATCTCCACTCCTTATTTCCGTGGCGCAGGCATGGGGCACATGCCTTGCGCTGTCACACTTACCTTGGAATAGACTACCATTTTCAGGGAAGAGGTTGGGAGAAACACGGTTTCTCTGCAGTGGTGTTTCTTCAGACCGACGTGCACGCCGCCTGTTTAGGGCTCCACACGTTCATGTTGTGACTAGGTTTTCCCCGTGAAGCCAGATGGAAGCTCGAAGGCGCGGTTTGACACAGACTTGTTTCGCACAGTGTAGTCTGTGGCTTTCCTTTGGCGAACTCACGTACGTTTGAAAACCCTTCTAGCGTCGTGAGCCGTGGTGTTCATTGAGAGAAGCCCTCCATACAAAGTGGTTCCCCGAGTAAGGTATAGCAGGCTTTTCCTCTGCTTCCGTTCACACTCGGCGTCAAGCTGCTTCGATCCTTAGGAAAGGAGGCGGGGAGTCGAAGGACGGCTCCTCCACAGCATTGTCTCTTAGACTTAAGTGTACAGCTCGTTCCTTACGCTTCCTCCCATTTCCAGACACACACCTCCCTAGGGGACAACTTGTTAGTTGGTGGTCGCATTCGACCCACATTTTCCTTCACCATTCAGCCTATGGCATTGTCCTTACGCTTTCACACGAAGTCCTGAAAACGCTTCTCTCTTCCCGAAGCAAGATCTGGGTTGACAGGAGCTTGAGACACAACTCCTCTCTCAAACAGTGGTAGACGGCCCAGCATTTGTGCCTTCACTTT
The DNA here is from genome assembly GCF_037043125.1 of Eumetopias jubatus. Lineage (NCBI taxonomy): Eukaryota > Metazoa > Chordata > Mammalia > Carnivora > Otariidae > Eumetopias > Eumetopias jubatus. The sequence goes on from NW_028274992.1 coordinate 214,261, forward strand.
GAACGTCGGAAAGTTCTTCCAACTTCTTCCCCGGAGGCGGTAGTGGAAAGACTAGTTCCCTACAGTTTGGTTTCGTGAGAGGTGAGTGTAAGACGCCTACCTTATATAGCAACGCACATGTCTCCAAAGGCTTCTTTCTTCAAGCACCACGATGTTAGCGCGAAAGCCTGTTTGACATGGCCTTGTTTCTCAGAATTCAGTGTCAGGCTACTACTGCTACTGAGGCTAGCCCACGTACATTGCAAGACCCATCCACCTCCATGACACAGGACGTAATGGAGAGAAACCCTCCGCACAACGTGTTCCTCACTGTGCGGTATCGCGCGTTCCATCTCTTTTCGTTCACACGAGGTTTAAGGAGCGGCTTCGCATCCTTACGAGAAGAGATGGTAGTCGAAGGACGGGAACCCTCGAGACTTGTTCTTAGAGTTAAACAAACGCATGCCATCTTCCTTATGCTTCCGCAGTCATCCATTTCCATACACATCCTTCTTCGTGTAACGACGGCAGGCACCTTCGAAGCGGAGAGCGAAGTCTCGTCTACGTCCCTTATGCCTTCACACCCACTACGGAAAACAGTTTCCTCCTACGGAAACGATACGGCAGTTGAGGGAAGCCTTCTTCACAAGTGGTTTCTCGAGCACCGTCACAGGGCACATTCTAGATGCCTTCACCATGTCACGCGAAAGTGCTTCCCCGACTTACGTGTATGGCTTTCCTGACGGGTCTCCTTCTCACGCTTCAAACCATGACCTTTTCCATCTGCTCTCTCTCATACTCTTGGAAACGCTTCTCACGGAACAGGATTCCAATCGCGACAGACATTTACACTAGTTACTTCCGTGGCACAGGCACGGGGCACATTCCTTGCGATTTCCCACTTCCATTGCAAAAGTCTACCAGTTTCAGGGAAGGTGATAGTAGACGCACGGTTTCTCTGCAGTGGTGTTTCTGCAGTAGGATACAACACATACATTATGTGACTATGGGTTCCTCGGGAACCCAGATGGAAGCTCGAAGTCGCGATCGACACAGACGTGGTTCGCCGAGATTCGTGTATGCCTTTCCTTTGGCGAAGTCACATACTTTCGCAAACCCTTCTATCTTCGTGACACATGGTGTTCGTTGAGAAAAGCCCTCCATCAGAAGTTGTGCCGCGAGTGAGGCATATCACCCTTCCTTGCCCTCCGTTTCCTTTCACACTTGGCTTCAAGCCGCTTCGTTCCTTAGCAAAGAAGAAGGGCAGTCGAAGGACCGCACCTCCACAGCGTTGTTTCTTGGAGTTAAGTGTATAGCACGTCCGTTACGCTTCCTCCCACTTCCAGACACACACCTCTCTAGGGGACAACGAGTGTGTTGGTGGTCACGTTCGACCCACATTTCTCTTCACAATTCAGCGTGTGGCATTTTCCTTGTGTTTTCACACAAAGTACCGACAGCGCTTCTATCTTCCCGAAACAAGATCTGAGTTGGGAGAAGCTTTCGACACAAGTTCTTTCCCAAGCAGGGCTCTATGGCACAGTAACTTGCGCCTTCACTTTTAACGTGGGACATTTCCTCCGTCTTCTTCCCTGTAGATGGTAGTGGGAAGACTATTGCTCTACCGTTTTGTTTCTTGAGAGGTGAGTGCAAGACCCTCACACACATATCTCAAAAGGCTTCGCGCTTCGCGAACCAAGGGGTTAGCACGAAATCATGTTTGACGCGGCCTCGTTTCTCTGAGTTCAGTGGAAGGCTCTGCTGACGCTAGCTCACGTACATTTGAAGGCCCTTCCAAATTCGTGACCCAAGACTTTGGTGGAGAGAAGCCCTCCACACAACGTGTTCCCCACTGTGGTGTATCTCGCATTCCGTCTCTTTTCTCTCGCCCTAAGCTTTAACACGGCGCTTCCATCCGTAGGGAAAGAGCTGGTCGTCGACGGACGGCAACCCTCTAGATTTGTCCTTAGAGTTAAACACCCGTAGGCAATCTTCCCTATGCTTCCTCACATCATACATTTCCATACTCACCCTTCTTCGTGGAACGACGGGCGGCACATTCGAAACGGACAGCTCACTCTAGGGCACGTCCCTCGTGCCTTCGCGCCCACGGCGGAAAACACTTTTATCTTCCTGAAACCATATGATAGCTGAGGGAAGACTTCTTCACAAGGGGTTTGTCAAGCACCGTCCCAGGACACATTCTTTATGCCTTCACACGTTCGCGCCAGAATGCCGCTCATACGTAGGCGTACGGCTTTCCAGGGTTTCCTTCTCAGACTTAAAGGCATGACCTTTTCCCTCTGCTCTCTCTCGTACTCTTGAAAACATTTCTCACGGAACAAGGTTTGAACCGGGAGAGACAATCTCCACTCCTTATTTCCGTGGCGCAGGCATGGGGCACATGCCTTGCGCTGTCACACTTACCTTGGAATAGACTACCATTTTCAGGGAAGAGGTTGGGAGAAACACGGTTTCTCTGCAGTGGTGTTTCTTCAGACCGACGTGCACGCCGCCTGTTTAGGGCTCCACACGTTCATGTTGTGACTAGGTTTTCCCCGTGAAGCCAGATGGAAGCTCGAAGGCGCGGTTTGACACAGACTTGTTTCGCACAGTGTAGTCTGTGGCTTTCCTTTGGCGAACTCACGTACGTTTGAAAACCCTTCTAGCATCGTGAGCCGTGGTGTTCATTGAGAGAAGCCCTCCATACAAAGTGGTTCCCCGAGTAAGGTATAGCAGGCTTTTCCTCTGCTTCCGTTCACACTCGGCGTCAAGCTGCTTCGATCCTTAGGAAAGGAGGCGGGGAGTCGAAGGACGGCTCCTCCACAGCATTGTCTCTTAGACTTAAGTGTACAGCTCGTTCCTTACGCTTCCTCCCATTTCCAGACACACACCTCCCTAGGGGACAACTTGTTAGTTGGTGGTCGCATTCGACCCACATTTTCCTTCACCATTCAGCCTATGGCATTGTCCTTACGCTTTCACACGAAGTCCTGAAAACGCTTCTCTCTTCCCGAAGCAAGATCTGGGTTGACAGGAGCTTGAGACACAACTCCTCTCTCAAACAGTGGTAGACGGCCCAGCATTTGTGCCTTCACTTTGAACGTCGGAAAGTTCTTCCAACTTCTTCCCCGGAGGCGGTAGTGGAAAGACTAGTTCCCTACAGTTTGGTTTCGTGAGAGGTGAGTGTAAGACGCCTACCTTATATAGCAACGCACATGTCTCCAAAGGCTTCTTTCTTCAAGCACCACGATGTTAGCGCGAAAGCCTGTTTGACATGGCCTTGTTTCTCAGAATTCAGTGTCAGGCTACTACTGCTACTGAGGCTAGCCCACGTACATTGCAAGACCCATCCACCTCCATGACACAGGACGTAATGGAGAGAAACCCTCCGCACAACGTGTTCCTCACTGTGCGGTATCGCGCGTTCCATCTCTTTTCGTTCACACGAGGTTTAAGGAGCGGCTTCGCATCCTTACGAGAAGAGATGGTAGTCGAAGGACGGGAACCCTCGAGACTTGTTCTTAGAGTTAAACAAACGCATGCCATCTTCCTTATGCTTCCGCAGTCATCCATTTCCATACACATCCTTCTTCGTGTAACGACGGCAGGCACCTTCGAAGCGGAGAGCGAAGTCTCGTCTACGTCCCTTATGCCTTCACACCCACTACGGAAAACAGTTTCCTCCTACGGAAACGATACGGCAGTTGAGGGAAGCCTTCTTCACAAGTGGTTTCTCGAGCACCGTCACAGGGCACATTCTAGATGCCTTCACCATGTCACGCGAAAGTGCTTCCCCGACTTACGTGTATGGCTTTCCTGACGGGTCTCCTTCTCACGCTTCAAACCATGACCTTTTCCATCTGCTCTCTCTCATACTCTTGGAAACGCTTCTCACGGAACAGGATTCCAATCGCGACAGACATTTACACTAGTTAATTCCGTGGCACAGGCACGGGGCACATTCCTTGCGATTTCCCACTTCCATTGCAAAAGTCTACCAGTTTCAGGGAAGGTGATAGTAGACGCACGGTTTCTCTGCAGTGGTGTTTCTGCAGTAGGATACAACACATACATTATGTGACTATGGGTTCCTCGGGAACCCAGATGGAAGCTCGAAGTCGCGATCGACACAGACGTGGTTCGCCGAGATTCGTGTATGCCTTTCCTTTGGCGAAGTCACATACTTTCGCAAACCCTTCTATCTTCGTGACACATGGTGTTCGTTGAGAAAAGCCCTCCATCAGAAGTTGTGCCGCGAGTGAGGTATATCACCCTTCCTTGCCCTCCGTTTCCTTTCACACTTGGCTTCAAGCCGCTTCGTTCCTTAGCAAAGAAGAAGGGCAGTCGAAGGACCGCACCTCCACAGCGTTGTTTCTTGGAGTTAAGTGTATAGCACGTCCGTTACGCTTCCTCCCACTTCCAGACACACACCTCTCTAGGGGACAACGAGTGTGTTGGTGGTCACGTTCGACCCACATTTCTCTTCACAATTCAGCGTGTGGCATTTTCCTTGTGTTTTCACACAAAGTACCGACAGCGCTTCTATCTTCCCGAAACAAGATCTGAGTTGGGAGAAGCTTTCGACACAAGTTCTTTCCCAAGCAGGGCTCTATGGCACAGTAACTTGCGCCTTCACTTTTAACGTGGGACATTTCCTCCGTCTTCTTCCCTGTAGATGGTAGTGGGAAGACTATTGCTCTACCGTTTTGTTTCTTGAGAGGTGAGTGCAAGACCCTCACACACATATCTCAAAAGGCTTCGCGCTTCGCGAACCAAGGGGTTAGCACGAAATCATGTTTGACGCGGCCTCGTTTCTCTGAGTTCAGTGGAAGGCTCTGCTGACGCTAGCTCACGTACATTTGAAGGCCCTTCCAAATTCGTGACCCAAGACTTTGGTGGAGAGAAGCCCTCCACACAACGTGTTCCCCACTGTGGTGTATCTCGCATTCCGTCTCTTTTCTCTCGCCCTAAGCTTTAACACGGCGCTTCCATCCGTAGGGAAAGAGCTGGTCGTCGACGGACGGCAACCCTCTAGATTTGTCCTTAGAGTTAAACACCCGTAGGCAATCTTCCCTATGCTTCCTCACATCATACATTTCCATACTCACCCTTCTTCGTGGAACGACGGGCGGCACATTCGAAACGGACAGCTCACTCTAGGGCACGTCCCTCGTGCCTTCGCGCCCACGGCGGAAAACACTTTTATCTTCCTGAAACCATATGATAGCTGAGGGAAGACTTCTTCACAAGGGGTTTGTCAAGCACCGTCCCAGGACACATTCTTTATGCCTTCACACGTTCGCGCCAGAATGCCGCTCATACGTAGGCGTACGGCTTTCCAGGGTTTCCTTCTCAGACTTAAAGGCATGACCTTTTCCCTCTGCTCTCTCTCGTACTCTTGAAAACATTTCTCACGGAACAAGGTTTGAACCGGGAGAGACAATCTCCACTCCTTATTTCCGTGGCGCAGGCATGGGGCACATGCCTTGCGCTGTCACACTTACCTTGGAATAGACTACCATTTTCAGGGAAGAGGTTGGGAGAAACACGGTTTCTCTGCAGTGGTGTTTCTTCAGACCGACGTGCACGCCGCCTGTTTAGGGCTCCACACGTTCATGTTGTGACTAGGTTTTCCCCGTGAAGCCAGATGGAAGCTCGAAGGCGCGGTTTGACACAGACTTGTTTCGCACAGTGTAGTCTGTGGCTTTCCTTTGGCGAACTCACGTACGTTTGAAAACCCTTCTAGCGTCGTGAGCCGTGGTGTTCATTGAGAGAAGCCCTCCATACAAAGTGGTTCCCCGAGTAAGGTATAGCAGGCTTTTCCTCTGCTTCCGTTCACACTCGGCGTCAAGCTGCTTCGATCCTTAGGAAAGGAGGCGGGGAGTCGAAGGACCGCTCCTCCACAGCATTGTCTCTTAGACTTAAGTGTACAGCTCGTTCCTTACGCTTCCTCCCATTTCCAGACACACACCTCCCTAGGGGACAACTTGTTAGTTGGTGGTCGCATTCGACCCACATTTTCCTTCACCATTCAGCCTATGGCATTGTCCTTACGCTTTCACACGAAGTCCTGAAAACGCTTCTCTCTTCCCGAAGCAAGATCTGGGTTGACAGGAGCTTGAGACACAACTCCTCTCTCAAACAGTGGTAGACGGCCCAGCATTTGTGCCTTCACTTTGAACGTCGGAAAGTTCTTCCAACTTCTTCCCCGGAGGCGGTAGTGGAAAGACTAGTTCCCTACAGTTTGGTTTCGTGAGAGGTGAGTGTAAGACGCCTACCTTATATAGCAACGCACATGTCTCCAAAGGCTTCTTTCTTCAAGCACCACGATGTTAGCGCGAAAGCCTGTTTGACAT